>NW_020172781.1:601814-676555 GCF_003031525.2 Neophocaena asiaeorientalis asiaeorientalis | reverse complement strand
CCCACAAGAGTTAAATGAGGTCTTCTTTGGGACCACCCAGAAACACACCAGCCTCATCTCAAAGACCCAAGGCCTTGGAAGCGAAGATCCATCTCCCTTCTGCCACTGAAGAGACCTGAGGGGCCTCTTTCTGGGCTGACTTCCTGCCTGAGACCTCTCCAGATTTTGTCACCTTCAACCCTGGCTGCCTAGCTCCCTCTTTCCAATATCCGCTCCCTCCATGCCCCTCTGCCCTCGGCCCCGCCCCAGATCCTGGCAACATCCTGTTCTTCCCCTGAACTAAACTCCCCCTCCAGCTTCCCAGTGTGATAGGAATCTTAAATAAACGCTTCCTGTCTCTTGTCCACCTTATCTCCCATTCCTCCCGAATGGCTGAGGTTCAAGAACCACAGGCAGCCTTGCACTCCCTTCTAATTTTAAACCTGCCCTCAGAGGCTCTCTCCCCTTCCTTCTTAAGGTTCCGGGAAAGGCCAGGAGGTGTCAGAGGTCCCTGTTGATCCACTGAGTCAGCAGAGGCTGAAGGCATCCTTTTAAAGTTCCCAGGGAGGGAGTCTGGAGCTAGGGATCCTGGGCGAGGCCATTCTGCAGTGCCTGTCCCAGCGAGGAGGAGATGCTGTGTGCTGTGGAGAGTAGGGGTTTCGATTTAAATCCAGGTCTGCCTAAGTCCAAACCCTTCCTTTTTGCAAAACATTGAGCTGTCTTTGGAAAAACATCAAGGAAGTCTCGTAGCCTAGATTACGGGAAGTGACCTTGGCCACTATAATTAACTACAAGGTTCCTGAAGTCCTCGCGTACCATGCCCTTTTATAGACCCCCCATTATAGACAGCCCCTTCTTCCCCTTCTCAATCACGCCATCATTCTGTGAAACTGACAAACCCCTTCTTTTTCTTCCTGCTCAGACTGTTCGCCCACTTCTCCTCAGCTGTCCTCAGCGTGAGCATGCCTCAGGGCTCACCCTCTGCTCACCCCTCAGCTGTTCACGTACCTCTTCCCCAATCCTCAGAGCCATCAACACCCGTACGTGTCTCCTCACATCTGCACCTCAAGGTTGGAATGTCCAAAATGGAGCTTCTCACCTTCCCCCAAACCTGCCCTTGCCTCTCAATTCTGCAGCTCAGCCACTCAGTCAAACTAGAACAGTCACGGGGTCCTGTTCAACTTCATCTCCTTGTGTGCTCTCCCCACCTCATCAGTCATTCAGTTCTGTGACTCCTGCTTCCCATGGAATTCCCCAGCTCATCCTGGCACTCCATCCCGAGGAGTGCAGCCCGTGCAAGCGAAGGAGCGGGTAAATGGCGGTGCGCCTACGGCTTTCGGAAACCAGCCCCGGGCTGTACCTTGTGTGCCTCTCATTGATCCCTGTGCACACACGACACACAAAGCCGTGGGTTCTTGTTTATGTAGCTGTCTTCTAGTGCTAGGGATATTTTAGAATCAAAATTGTTACAGCTTCATGGATTTTACACTGTCGTAAATGCAAACAAACTCTTTCTTCACCATACCATTATATACTTTGTGTGTGTGTGTGTGTGTGTGTGTGTGTGTATGTATTTGTAACTTTCCCTTCCATCCTTATTCCCCTAACCACCCCATATACAGAATCTACAAGCTGTGGACAATTCCACAAGACGTTTCTGCCTCCCACACCCCAAACTTGCTTCCTTAACTAGGTCATGCTTAGTGTTATTTCCACAGCTCATCATTCGTTTGCCGGAAGACTAGTTACCTCATCTGAAAGTCGAACAAACATAGATATTAACCGGAGAAGACCACTGGGAGGATTAAATAAGGATCCGTCTGCAGATCACTTAGCTTGTCCCTGGCACATAGAAGCATCTAGTACATTCCAGTATTACTGTTATCATTATTACAAGGAAAAGAGATATTTTCTTGTTATCACGTTCTTTCTGGGTCATGTCCTTAAAATTTCACTTCTTGATAAATTATTACAGACAGCTAAGACAGAGCAGTTCCCTTTTAAGCCTGAGGATGAGCAGTGCCTCCCTAATTAGCAGCCACTGGGGACACCAGTGTCTGTCCTCTTGCTGTTTACATTAACAGCTTTCATTAATCACACGTAAGATAATAGACATCGCCATCCCACGACACCATGTGTTAAAAAAAATAGTCCATTGTGTCTGAATAGACGTCTGTACCCTCAGAGAAAATGTTCAGAACAGAAAGCATCCCTTTCTTTATATTCTCTTTCAGTTGAACAGCGCCTCATTGAAAAAATTTAAGAGATGGGGAACTAACTTGAATTGTGTTTCCATGATGTGACAGTGACTTAACCAATGTTAACTAACTTGATTTATACAAACAGCAACAGTCCTCTTTTGAGTTGGTTCTACCAGTTGGGAAATTGAGGCTCAGGGAGACTAAGCCACCTGTCCAAGTTCACAGAGCTGGTCGCTCCCGGTACAAAGCAATAGGCACGGTGGTGAAGCGGCGGTATGTGGGGATTAAATAAAATAACCCAGGTAAGGTGCTTAAAACTGAATCGACCACGCAGGACGCTCTATGGATGTGCTAGTGATTTGCTCAGCAAATTAAATCAGTTTTGGACATTTTCACAAGTCTTTTAGAACAGTCACATAGTATTCTAAGGCAGGGGTCAGCAAATTATGACTCGCTGGCTAAATGCAGCCCCCTGCCGGTTTTTGTAAATAAAGTTTTATTGGCACACAGCCACACCTGTTCATTTACACATTGTCTACGGCCTCTTTGACAATACAACGGCAGAATCGAGGAGTTGCACCAAACGAGCTCTATGTCCCCAGACGAGCTCTATGTCCCCCAAAGCCTAAAATATTTACTACCTGGCTCTTTACAAATATTTTGCTGACCTACCTTCTAAAGGTTAATAGCACCTATCGATATACATTCAGGTTGAGTCTCATTTTTTAAATTTTTTTAATTGAAGTATACTCGATTTACAGTATCAGTTTCAGGTGTACAACATAGCGATTCACAATTTTTAAAGGTTACACTCCATTTATAGTTATTATAAAATATTGGCTATATTCCCTGTGCTGTACAATATCTCCCTGTAGCTTATTTATTTTGCTATTATCTCTGTATCCGTGCATCTTTGTACATTGATGCCGATATGTCTGTAGGGGCTGGACTGCTGAGGCAACTAAAAAGTAGGAAGCTTCTGAGAGCAGAGGGTATGAAAAGGCATCTCCATAGCACAGGCTGCTGACCTCCGCTGTTCGGAGAGGAGAGCTATAGCTGTGAGTCAGATTCAGAGCTTTCGAAGTTCTTCACTCAGAGCTGCGGTGATTCCAACACAAAATCAGAGCAACTCAGAATCCCTTTGACTACAGTTTCATCAAAGTTGTGTGCAGTGATTCGGCAGCGGACGTTTTTCATGGGCCCGTGTTGGGCCAGGTGCCATGCCAGGCAATAGGGATAAGAAACTCAGAGAATTTAAATTTTAGTGCAGTGAGTTTTAAAGGTGTTTAAGTCTTGAAGTTATTTGAAAACTCAGAAAAGCTATGGAGCACCTATCCCTCAAGTTGCACATTTGTGTAAAATTTTGCAAAACGTTTCCAGGGATTGACAACTTCCCTTGAAGCCCTTCCATTGACTTTCTTAAGCTCTTGGGTTAAGAATCCCTCATCTATAGGGAGAGACTGACCCATAAGGAATCAAATAGTATAAAGTATCATAAATGGTGTATTTGCGGTATATACAAACTAGAATGTGTGTACATGGAGTGAGATAATCAGCATTGCATTGTGGCAGAGCATGGAGTTGGGAACATCAGGGAAGGGATCTCATAGGAACTGGTTCTTGAAGGATGTGTAGGAGTTCTCCGGATTGTCCAGAAAAAGGAGGGGCAATTTCATTAAGGAAAAATCAGTCACGGTAAGAGGAACTCTGAGGACATCCTAATGTTGATGCCCAGAAGTTTGGACAATTTCTGGTTTGTCAACTGACTCTGGAAAACGAGGGCAAATGTCTTAACCACAGTGTTTCCTCCCATCTCTCCAGCCCCCCATGGCCGCATCAAATGAGGACCAGAACAGCACTCACTGACTTTTAAAAGTTGTCTGAAGTCCACAGACAAAAGCCTCCGTGTTAATAAAATCATCACGAATGCCAAAAAGGGCCAATTCTCTGGTTTCACATTTCATGACTACAGTTGTTGTTTTTTCTTCCCCACAGCCTGCTTGATCAGAGCTGTAGGAACAATTTAGATGTCCTTCTTTTTGTTCTGTTCTTAAGAGCTAGCAATTGAGTTAGGAAGAGGTTAAGGAGTCTTCTTGGTCATGCCACCTCTTTGAAGTGCGTGTGTGTCTGCTTGTGTGTGTGCGTACACTCTTTCTGAAAACTCGAGTGCCCTGGGTCATTGAATTTGGGAACATGAAGACACTGAGAGCTGGTTGCAAACGTGTGACTCATAGGTTACTGGTAAAGAGTTTGGACGCTCTGGTTCAGATCCTATCTCAACCACTGTAGTCGTTTCCTAGGACTTCTGTAACAGACTCCCACAAACCAGGCTGCTTAATGCAACAGACAGTCTCTCCCTGTTCTAGAGTGCAGAAGGATGAAATCACGGTGTTGGCAAGGGTTGGTTCCTTCTGGAGGCTGTTCAGGAGCATCTCTTTCATGCCTCTCTCCCAGCTTCTGGTGGTTGCCAGCAATCCTTGGCCTATAGACACATCACTCCAGTCTCCGCTTCCATCTGTGCGCCCCTCTGTGTGTCTGCTTCTCATACCTCCCTCCGCTTATCTCTTTGTAATGACCCCAGTCATTGGGTTTAGGCACCTCCCACCCCCTGCCCCCGTAAATCCAGAGTAATCCCATCTTGAGATCTTTAATTACACTTGCAAAAAATCCTATTTCCAAATAAGGTCACATTCACAGGTTCTGGGTGGACATGTCTTCTGGGGGCCACTATTCACCCCACTACCACAACGTCCTCCCGGTATGTTCCTTACCCGATGCTGAGTCTTAGCAGTGACCTCATCTGGAATTCGTGGCCTCTCATAGAACCTCAATTCAGAGAATAAGAAAACGCACATAAAAGCCTCTGCACCGGACTTCTCTGGTGGCGCAGTGGTTAAGAATCCGCCTGCCAATGCAGGGCACATGGGTTTGAGCCCTGGTCCGGGAAGATCCCACATGCTGCGGAGCAACTAAGCCCATGCACCACAATGACTGAGCCCGCGAGCCACAACTACTGAAGCCCGCGCACCTAGAGCCCATGCTCCGCAACAAGAGAAGCCACCACAATAAGAAGCCCACACACCGCAACGAAGAGTAGCCCCGGCTCGCCACAACTAGAGAAAGCCCGCGCGCAGCAACGAACACCCGACGCAGCCAATACAACACCAAACCAAACCAAACCCTCTGCACTAAGCCTCGCACACTCAATGCACACACACAAAAGGGCAGTGCTTTATTGGTAGTAGCAAGAATGATATCAGTGTCGCTGTCTCTCAGCCAGGAACTCTGACATACGGAGGGCGGGGCAGTGCAACCTCAAACATCTGGATAACAAGACTGTGGTGCGTTCCAACTCAGGCTATCTGGCATCCCGTAGACCCCAGAAACAGATGACAGAATGTCAGGATGATTGACTGCCCTCTTCCCTTTCCCCCAGACATTGGCAGGTTGTCTGAGCCTAAATGTCATGGACGTTTGCCACTGAAGACACACACACTTGTTTTCCCAAAGTCAGTTGCCAGTGGTTCCCGTGGACCATAGGATTCGGTGGCTGTCCCAGGATGTGTCAGGTACATACATAGTGTAGAGGCCCATCAAGGTCTGTTACTCAAATGGAATGGCTGGGAAGTGTCACAAACGTTGGAGGTCACACATTACTATGGGTTCGAATCTCAGTAGAGCTCCCTGGGAGCTGAGTGACATCGAGCAAATCATTTTACCCCTTTGAGCCTCACCTTCCTCACCCTTCACCTGGAACCAATCCCAACGTTATTCTGATGATGAACTAAAATCACATATATAATTTATATATACTGCAAGAGCTCAATAAGGTTTGGCATTTTTATTGTTAATCATTATTCGTAATAAACCATAAAGTGTATTGGTTTGGATGACTCCCACGAAAGGACAGTTGATTCAGTATCCCTCCAGTAGTGTTTCGCTTGGCAAGTGAATTGACGTTTCCAAATCACTTGTTGCTGGAAAACATAGGTTCAAATCCTAATTCCCTCTCTTCCCACCTATGTGACCTCATGTCTTTGGAGCCTCAGTTACTGCCTGTATAGAAAGGGGATGCTCCTGCTATGAAACAAGGTTACTCTGGGGGCTCAAACAAAAGGCTATGTGCTTATTTCTTCAGTCAACAATTATTTACTGAGTCCCGATGATGGTTCAGGTTATGGAAAGGCGTGGGAGAGAGATGACAGTGAACAAGACACAATTTGTTCTTGCTCTCAGAAAGCTTATAGTTTAGAGGGAGAGTGTATCGTAGGCAATCATGAAATGTACAAATGTAATAGTTTCTTATTCTCATTCATAATTATTATGCCTTTCCCTCTCATAGCTGATACATGTTGGTGGAATAAGTTTAACAAAGCGTACTTAAATTTGGCCTGATTTCGGGAAGTCGGTCCTTGTGTCCCACTGGACAGAGTGTGTGGTAGGCCAAGATTTTCTTCTGCATCCTAGTCACCCTTGCCTGCCACCTCTCATCCAATGGCAGCATGTGTGATCCCAGAGCCATTTTAGAGATGCTAGAAAATAGTTTTCAAACTCAGAGGTTTGCTTTGTAGGAATCTGGGCTTCTGGGTTTCAAAAACTGAATCCCTCTGAATTACACTGTTAAAAATGGTTAAAATGGTTAAATGTTGTAATATGTATCTGAATTTCATTCCTTTTCATGGCTGAATAATATTCCATTATGTGTATAGACCACATCTTCTTTATCCATTCATCTGTTGATGGACACTTAGGTTGTCACCATCTTTTGACTGCTCTAAATAAGGCTGCAATGGACATTGGTGCCCAGGTATCTCTTTCGGTCTCTGTTTTCAATTCTTCTGGGTGTGGAAGGGAGCAGAAGTGCTGGGTCATATGGCAATTCTATATTTAGCATTTTGAGGAACTGGCAAACTGTTTTCCACAACCACTGCACTATTTTGTATTCCCACCAGCAATGTGCAAGGGTTCCAGCTTCTCTCCACACCCTGTCTGACACTTGTTATTCCCCCCGTAGTTTTGTAAAATTATAGCCATTCTAGAAGGTGTGAGGTGGTATCTCATTGCAGTTTTGATTTGCGTGTCTCGGATGATTAATGACACTGAGTATCTTTTCATGTGCTTACTGGTCACTTGTTATGTTCTTTGGAGAAATGGCTAGTCAAGTTCTTTGCCCATTTAAAAATCGGGTTATCTTTTTATTACATTTTAGGATTTCTTTTTATAATCTGGATACTACACCCTTAGCAGATGTGATTTGCAAATATTTTCTCCCTCCTCGTAGGTTGTCTTTTCACTTTCTTGATAACGTCTGTTGTTGCACAAAAGTCGTTTAATTTTGATAAGGTCCAATTTATTTTTCTCCTGTCGCTCATGCTTTTGATATCATACTTAAGAATCCGTTGTCAAATTCAAGGTCACGAAGATTTACTCCTCTGCTTTCTTCTAAGAGACGTATGGTTTTAGCTCATATATTTAAGTCATTGCTCCATTTTCCTCGGTTCTTCACTCTTTAAGAAGGCTCTCATAGATAATCAACAAGGACTTACTAAATAGCACAGGGAACTCTACTCAGTGCTCTGTAATAACCTATATGGGAAAAGAATCTGAAAAAGAATAGGTACGTGTATAGGTATAACTAAATCACTTCGCTGTACACCTGAAACTAACACAACATTGTACATCAACTATACTCCAATATAAAATAAAAAATTAACAGAAAAGAAGGCTCTCAATCTTGGGGTCATGCAAATGAGAATAAGCATCTAAGAGTGAGTTTCTCCTTCAATTTTTCACCCTAGGTGCCTCACATACCTTCCTCAGGGGAGCCCAGGCAGGCGGCAAGTCCCTCACAGGGAGCTGAAGAGGAGAGAAGTCTCACTGGGTTGCCTTGACTAGTGGGCCCAAGATAATAGACTCATGAAGTTGGGCCTGGGATGTGCCAGAGCCCTCTTGTGGTCTCGAGGGTGGCATGGAAGTAACTAAGGAAGAAGATAGCAGGGCTCAGATAAGCCCCGATAATGGGACTTTGCAGAAGTGATGTTTAGGGACTGGTCTAGAAGGCGTGACAGGCACTGAGAACACCTCACCATTTGCTGCGATGGATGAATGACAGTGGCTGAGGAGCCAGTGTGGCCCCCATAATTAGGTGTCGGCCTAGAGAGTCTGCAGATCTCAGCCATCACCCCAGAGGAGTGTGGCCTAAGAAAGCCCTGAGTTGCCTGTAATTGGCCTCAATGAATAGACAAAGCTTTTGCGACCAGTGGGATCTACATAGGAATTAAGTCCCATTGTAGACGAAGAAGGAGCCATTGTGGTGTGAGATTCACACCATTCCCAAAGATGATCTCCATATGTGAACAGAACACAGGAAGGTGGTATGTTTTGCCTCAAGTTCATCTCATATTTCATGTCACTCATCTCCCCAGGAAGAGAGAACTGTTTTCTAGCCTATATTTCCATTTACAGGGGAACTCTGGGTAAGCAAAATGTTTACAAAGAGGCAGAAATCTCTAGAGGGTGGTTTTTACCTAGGGGTGATTTTTTATCATCTGGGGGGATATTTGACAATGCCTGGAGATGTTTCTGCTTGTCAAAACTGGGGAGGAGGTACTTGTGGCATCTAGCGGTAGGGACCAGGGATGCTGCCAAACATCCTGTAATGTATAGGGCAGCCCTCCACGACAAAACCCATTTCAAAATGTCAGTAGTGGAGAGGTGGAGAAGCCCTGGTGTACCGTGACACATGTCGTGCTCTCTGTGCAGACAGGATGTAACACAGCATCGCACTTTCCCTGCAGCACATCGTCATGTTGCAGAAAGAGCACCAAGTTGTGAGATGTTAGGCTCAGATGTCTCTGACTAGCTGCAAGCCTGGGAAGACCGCTCCAACACCAAGAAAGATTCATTTCCACATTGTAACGTGTGAGCCCTGCCCTGCCTTCCTCTCAGAGGCTGAAATGAAAGCTGTAAACTGTGAAATTCCACAGTGCATTTGAAATAACAGAGGAAAATTCTCTGAATTCTTCCAAACACTCCAGCAGGAGCCCAATATCCCAGCCCAGCGGCTGCTATAACAAACAGCACCAAATGTTAGTGGTTTAACACCGTAATAATTTACATCTTGATATAAAGATGCAATAATCCAACCTGATTGGCTGACTCCTCTAGGTGATTCTTCATGAGTAGCAACTCAGAGGCTCCAGTGCCCATTTGCCTTCCTTCCTTCCTTCTTTCCTTCCTTTCTTCCCTCCTTTAGACCCTCCATCCTGAGATTCTTGAAGTACCTTGCTTCTACTTTCACAGATGGTGAGAGAGAGTATGGAGGTTCATGAGGGAAGTTTTCTTGGGGGACAGACTTAGAGGTGGTGGGTATCACCTCTTCTTGTTTTCCATTGGCCAGACCTCAAATCACATGACCCCACTTGACCACAGAGGAGACTGGGAAATGTAGTCAAACTGCGCTGAGGACAAAAGGAAAATGGATTTGGTGAGTACAGAGTAGCTTCTGCTCCAGCATCCTTTTTTTTTTCCACCAACACAAATATATGTAGATTTGGTCTGGATAGGGTTCCAAATCATGGAGATTTGGGAGTTTATCTTCCATGAGCAACATATACTCCTCTTGAGGATGTCACACCTCCTCCAAGTCTGAGTATAAAGGGCATCAACCCCAGATCTTGTTTCGCCTGAGTGCAGTTCTCTTCTTTCATTCAGCAAGGTCTTATGGGGTACCTGCTGCATGCCAGATGCTGTGAGTACAGCGGTGAACAGACAGAAAAGAAAATCCCTGTCCTTATGGCGCTTGCATTCTAGCTGGGGGAGATAGTGAATAAGTACATTATAAACAAACAAACAAGCAAACAAATTAGTAGGCTGTCCTTAAAGCATGCAGCAGATATTAGCCTGCCTTTGCTATAAGAGGATTTGGACCAAGTATCCACGTCTAAGTCAACTGAGCAGGGCCAATCAGATTTTTCTCTTTGGAATTTGAAGTGGAGATTTAGAGATGCTAAAATGTTCACAGTTCTGGAGGCCAGAAGTCCAATGTCAAGGTGGCAGCAGGTTTGGTTTCTTCTGAGGATTCTCTCCTTGGCGTGCACATGACCATCCTCTTGCTATGTGTTCAAATGGTCACCTCTTCATGCTCACGCATCTCCGGTGTCCTCTTCTCTTCTTATAAGGACACCAGTCCAATCGGATTAGGGTCTTACCTTAACAGCCTTAACTTAATTACCTCCTTAAAGACCTTATTCCCAAATACTGTGACATTCTGAGGTACTGTGGGCTGGGACTTCAACACATGAATTTTTTAGTGGGAACAGTTTCAGTCCATAGTGCCTAGCCAGCTTTTCTGTCCTCCTGTTCTGTGAGAATGCTTCTTTCCTTACACTCAGTCTTCATATTTTTAACTGAGCACATTTGGTTGCTCTCTGCTCCTCTCAATTGAAAAATCCCTGCCTATTTCTTCCTCCACCTGTGTTGTACTCATCACTCATTTATTCTGCCACAAACATGACTGGTCATATACTTTGGGACACTCCCAGGGACACAAAGATGAACAAGACTTGGTTGGTGTCTTCGAGTTGGCGTTGCAAGCTCTGTCAATTGCAGGCTGCAAATTTCCAGTAATAGTTAATTTTGACAACTTAGGCATGTACGGTCTTAGACCACATCATCTGCTAACTTGGCAAGGGTCTCTCCAGAGAGAGTGTTTTCTCTTGACTTGGGAACAGATAACATAGCACCGGGTAGGTCTATGGTTTGGGCATTGAGTAAGAATCACATACACATAGAGTTTGGAAAGGTGCAGTTTCACAAAGGGAGATTTCAATTTGCTATGTCCTACTGCTCATATTAAATTGATGACCCTTGTTCTGCCTAACCTTTACCCTAACCCTAATGCATTATTACTTCTATGTTAGGAGGACAGTCTAGCTATAGAATTACAGATCTCAAGTGGACCAATCAGAGGCACGATGAAATATTCAACTTCCCCAGCCACAAAATGAAAACAACGTGATGACTTAACATGTTTCACCTAGCAAAGTAACGATTTTTGTTTTTAACGAATTAAAATGTCCAGTTTGGGACCAGAGTTTGGGAAAATGGACCACATGATCAGGTGTGATGGAAGGAGAATATTGCTCAACCTTTATTTACCAAAAGAATCAAGCATTTGAAAGAGCTTCAAAGCAGCAAATTTACTGCAAGGAATTTTCTTAGGGATAGAACACAAAAGTTCAACTACGAATATGTTCATTGCCACTATATTTGCAATAGTAAAAGTGGGAAAAGCCAAATGTCGAATTCAATCCTAATTATTGAGTAAATTATGATATCTCCAGAAAATGGAATGTTCAACCATTACAGACTGATGCTGTAAAAGACTTTTTAATGACATGGAAGATGTTCAGATGCATTTTTTAAAATTTTATTTTTATTTATGTGTTTATTTATTGGCTACGTTGCATCTTGGTTGCTGCGCGCGGGCTTTCTCTAGTTGCGGTGAACAGGGGCCACTCTTCGTTGCGGAGCACGGGCTTCTCATTGCGGTGGCTTCTCTTGTTGCGGAGCACGGGCTCTAGGTGCACAGGCTTCAGTAGTTGTGGCACGTGAGCTCAGTAGTTGTGGCTCACAAGCTCTAGAGCACAGGCTCAGTAGTTGTGGCGCACAGGCTTAGTTGCTCCGCGGCACGTGGGATCTTCCCGGACCAGGGCTCGAACCCGTGTCCCCTGCACTGGCAGGCGGATTCGTAACCACTGCACCACCAGGGAAGTCCCAGATGAATTTTTGAGTGAGGAAATGAGGCCATAATGCACGACGGAGAGTATAATCCCACTTTTGGAAAAAAAAAATGCATAGCAAAAACACCCAAAAAATGAACACTAAAATAGAAGTAGTTACCTCCAGGTGGCGGGCATATAATTGCTTTTCATTTTGTTCCGTTTTACTTCAGTGAGAAAATGTACAATGCTTAGCACTGCCTCACATGGAAAAATCACTAAACAGTGATTTGATATTTTTGATATTTTGATATATTATACTTTTGATATTATTATTCACACCATCAGTCGAGTGGGGTAAATATCAACTTTTCAGGTGTGTTGTTAGATGTAAGCAAGATCATGAAGCACCTGGTACACAGTTGGCTTTCAACAGGTACTTTTTTTTTCCTGGGAGAGAGGGTTATGTATCACAGGGGTTGAGAATGAGGATTCCTCAGGCAGATGGACTTAGATTCAAATCCCTCTCTTTGGCCCCTTGCAAGCTGCTCAAAAATGTAGGTGAATTAATTATGCCTTCTGAGCCTCAGATTCTCCATTTGAAGATGGAGACAGCAATATCTATAGCCTGAGATTAATGTGAGCACGAAAGATGATGTACATAAATCATGTAGCACATGGGGAGTTTAGTCTCTGTTTTCTACCATATTGTGTGAAAATAATATGTATTCAATTTGTAAAACAAAAAAGTGCAATTTTAAACGTAAGAAATACATAGATCTTAAAGCGTTCAACCTTCTCCCTACATCTCGCGGCTACTCAGTTCAGTGAAAATGCATTTGGTAAAGAGCTAGGACATCACCAGTTTTAGCAAAGGAAAAGGGTGTAGAATGAGCTTACAAAAGCCAGGAGTTGATCATGGGAGAGAAAAAGGGAAGAAGCTCTTGTGAACTGAAAGGAATCTAGCTCAAAACTTTTTTTTTGTTTTTCCAGCAAGGCTTCCTTCAACCTAGAGCAGGAAATGTGTTGGAAGCATGAGTCTCCCCAAGTTTACTAGGATCATCTGCTTTCGATATCGCATGGATCCCCTGTGATCTCAAAAATAAGGCAAGCTCAGTTAGCAAGCTGCCTCCATCTGATGAATAAAGAAGTTATTTGCAAGCAAAATGCACAAACAAATAAAGATATATTAGTAAGACGGGCATGACCTATTACGGATACACATACATGCATATCTCCAAAGTATCATCGTTCCTTTCGTTCCTACTTAATTGATTTCTTTATTTTTTCAGCTTTACAGAGATATAATTGGCATATAACATTGTGTAAGTTTAAAGTATACAGTGTGATGATTTGATATACATATCTATTGTGACGTGATTACCACAGTAAGATTAGTTAACACGCCCATAATCTCACATAGTTAAAATGCTTTTTTTAATGAGACCTTTTAAGATCTACTCTCTTAGGGACTTTCAAGTGTACAAGACAGTAGTGTTAAGTGTAATCACCGCATTGTACATTAGATCCCCAGAACTTATTCATTTAGTAACCGGAAGTTTATATCCTTCGACCACCTTTAGCCATTCCCTGCCCTGCCCCCCTGTCCCTGGCAACCACCAATTTACTCTCTTTTTCTAAGAGTCAGGACTTTTTAGATTCCAGATATAAATGCTATCAAACAGTATCTGTCTTTCTCTGTCTGATTTATTTCACTTAGCATAATGTCCTCAAGTTTCATCCATGTTGTCACAAATGTCCTTCTTTTTATGGCTAATATGTCACTGTATATAATTATATTAATTTTATATAACTGATATTATATGTAATAAGTTATACATAATTAAGAATATGTGATATTCCAGCACATATGTACATAGAGAGAGAATATGCATATATATACACGATATAATGTGACATATATACTAAATAAAGCAATTTTTATTTTCTCTTTTCTTTTCTTTATCCGTTTATCTACTGGCAGACACTTAGGTTGCTTCTATGTCTTGACTGCTGTAAATAGTGCTATAGCTGCTACACTATCTCTAAGACCTCAGGAAGTGGTAAAGGTAGAGACCCATGGCAGCTGAGTTTGACCCAGACAAGCCCAGGAGAGCTGCCAGAGGAGGACAGACTTCCCAAAATGAGGGCATTTATTATTTAAACATTGATTGCTCTGTTTAAGTCATACAGATGGAAAAGGCTTTCTATTTTGTAAAAGTCAATTTTTAACGGCAGATCAACGTCTGCCGACATTTTGCTGGACCATGAGTTCCTGTGGATGCCAAAGAGGGGTGTGTCCAGCCTGCCAGAGCAGGATCGCTAAGAATGATGGTGAACCCCACTTTTCCATCTGGCAAATGGATATAACAAGCTTCATTAGCTCCTTGTTTCAGTCAGTGTCCTACCAGAAAAATATAAACCATCCTAGATCTTTTACATGGAGAGAATTTAATATAGAGAATGAACTACCCAGGTGATAGAAGAGTGTAGAAGCCAAGCAGTCAATGGCAAGGCGACAGATCAGCAACAGAAGTGAGATGCTAGCATCCTTAGGCTGGAGGAACAACTAAAAGAGTCAGGGCTGGCTGGCAGGAATTCAATCCACGGCAAGGGCTGCTCTGCAAGAATTGGAACCAAGAAGAGACTCTTGGTCAAAACATGTCACAGCACAGCTCAGATTCAAGGGAAGGAGACATAGACGCCACCTCTTGACATGTGGAATTGCATTCACATATAAGGAAAGAAGGAAATGTCGGTGAACATCTTTGGAGACTCTACCACAATACGCATTTGGGATTATTATGTTGTCTTGATGAATTGATATTTTTGACCTTTCTATCATCATAATATGTTTCCATTTATCTCTAAGTACACTCCTTGTCTTGAATTCTACCTCATCTGATAATAATATAGCCACCTAGCTTTTTTGTGGTACACACATGGTATATTTTTTCCATCTTTTTACTTTTAATCTATCTGTGTCTACATTTATGGTATATCTCTTGTAGCACAATATAGATGGTTCTTGCTTTTTTATCCAATCAAATGCTCTCTGTCTTATAATCAGAGCGTTTAATTCATTCATCTTCAATGTAAATATTCATGTGGTTGGGTTTGTCTACCATCTTAGTTCTTTTTTTTTATATTTATCCTAGCTCTTTCTCCCCCTTCCCTACATTCTTTCATACTAACTGAACATTTTTAGCATAGCATTTTAATTTCTTCTGTTGTATTTTTAGCACACGCACCGAGGATTACAATATGCTTCCCTAACTTATCATAGTATAATCTGAATTAATATTTTATTTATCACCATATCACCTGAATTAATTTTAATGTACTATTACTCATCTAAGACCCTTACTACAATACACTTGAATTTATCTCTCCTGTCCTTTATGCTACTGGTATTACTTATTTTACTTTTATAAACTTCATAAACCCCACAACACATTACTCTATGACATATTAGTATGTTTTGCTGTAATCAGTTGTCTCTTAAAGAAATATATATTTTTGAAGTTATTCATATTTGCCCATATATTTACCATTTCTAGCATGCAAGTCCTTTTGTGTTGATCTAGTATTCTGTCTAAAGAACTCTCTTTAACATTTCTTGCAGACAAGATTGCTGGTGATGAATTCCTTCAGTTTCTTTACCTTTGTCTTTACTTCGTCTTCATTTTTGAAGGATATTTTCAACGTATATAGCATTTTAAGTTAACCCTTTCTTCTACTCTAAAGATGTCATCCCATTGCCTCTGGTTTCCTTTTTTTTTTTTTTTTTTAATGAGAAGTAAGCAGTAATTCTTACATTGTTCTTAGCATGTCATGTGTCTTTCTCTTCTGGTTGCTTGTAAGATTGTTTTTCATTAGGTTTTGTGTCTAGCAGTCTGACTATTATGTAACTAGGTGTGTTCTTCTCTGTGTTCATTTTCTTTGGGTTTGTTGAGATTTTTAGATCAGTGGGTTGGTATTATCAATTAAATTTGGAGGATTTTCTGTCGTTA
Organism: Neophocaena asiaeorientalis asiaeorientalis; assembly: GCF_003031525.2. NCBI lineage: Eukaryota > Metazoa > Chordata > Mammalia > Artiodactyla > Phocoenidae > Neophocaena > Neophocaena asiaeorientalis. Next base: position 660,640 of record NW_020172781.1, on the reverse strand, counting down.
TTTCCTCAAATATTGTTTCTACTCCAATCTCTTTGTCCTCTTTTTCTAGGATGTCAATCACATATATATGTTAGACTGATAATGTCCTTAGGTCACCAAGGCTCTGTTAACTTTTTTCAGTTTTTCTTTTTTTGAAGTGCTTCAGTTTAGACGGTTTGTACTGAGCTGTCTTCAAGTTCAGTAATCTTTTCTTCTGGAGTGTCCAGTCTGATGTTAAAACCCATTCAATTAATTTTTCTTAAATTCATATACTGTATTTTTCAGTTCTTCCATTTCATTTTGCTTTAAAAAAATAGTTTCCATTCTTCTGTTAAGATTCCCTATCTCTTTGATCACTATTTTTATATTTTCTTTATCTTCTTAAACGTATTTAAAATAGATACTTTAAGGTTCTTATGTACTAATTGTAACATTTATGTCACCTCTGTGTATGTTTCTGTTGTCTTTCTCCTTTTGGTTATGGGTTTTGTTATCCTGTCCTGTACATATCTACTGACTTTTAAAAACTGCATTTGAAAACAGTGGAGACTATATTATTGAAGATATGAATTATTTTATCTTCTTTTAAAGAGAATTGAGTTTTGTTTTGGCAAGTAGCTAATTTAGTGGATGCTTAGGCGAACCTTAGTGATCCGTTTAGACTTTGTCATGGTAGGTAAAGAGTGTCTTTTTCTCTAAGGCTAGAATAGTTCTATCCGTAAGGCATGAGCTTTCTGGGTGTATCAAATGAATGCTTGGGTTATTCAACAGACTCTCTTCTTTTCCTGGTCAGAACTCCAATGTCTCCTAGCCCTATGCAACCTCTGGAATCACTATTTAATTCACAACACCCACTCCCCACCGCTTCCAGTAGTTGTCCTCTGCTAAGTTTCAGAGTCTTGCCTTGGACATGTAAGTGTTTTGTCAAGACTTAGTGGGACCTCCATGCAGATTTCTGGTGTTTCTTGTCAGTGCGGTTTTTTGTTTCTACTGTCCTATCCCACAAACTCCAGCCGCATTGGTAAAACACCAAATTCCAATCTCTGTTTGCACTACCCAGCAAGATCACTGCTGTCTGTTTTGTCTCCATTTGTCTTTGCTGCTAGTGGAAAGGTGGGCTGAATGGGGAGCTAGTGTCAAGTGTTCCTTTCACTCAAAGATCTCAGGTCCTTACTGTTTGTTGTCCCACGTCTGAAAACAGTTGCTTCACATTTATGAGGGAGGGTGAGTCTGGTGTCAGATAGTCTGCCATGGCTGGAACCAAGAGCCTCACAGGGTTTTGAGAATGAAATGATATAATACTGATAAAGTCTCAGGGATACAGTGATTAATAAATACTAGCTCATCTTATTTTAATATTTTATTACACACCTAACTGTCTCACTAGACTGTAGATTCTTCAGGTTAAAGACTGTGCCTTGGACTCCTCTGGTGGTCCAGAGGTTAAGACTCTGTGCTTCCATTGCAAGGGGCATGGGTTCGATCCTTGGTGGGGGAACTAAGATCCTGCATGTCACACAGCCACAAAAATAAATAAATAAAAAGTTTAAAAATTTTAAAAAAAGGTTGTGCCTTAATCCTTTTTACATCCCCAGTGCCTAACACAAAGCCTGGTATACAGTGCCTGTCAACAAATATTTTTTGAACTCAGGTAGCCTGAACTGAGAAATGGGTTGATGAAACACTGCTATAGATATAAAGACAGAGTTCAGGAAGCATAATGATCAGTCAGTTCTGGTACTCATTTTGAACCCATTGTGGTGTTAAACACAAACCAACTACTTTAGTATCCCAGCAATCTTTTCCTTACTTATTTCCATATTTTAAGTGTATTTAATACTATACAGTCTCCTCCTCAGTGTCAAGCCCTTTGCCAGGTGTGAAGTGGAGAGATGAAATACGATGTAAATTGTGATCCCAACAATCTCAATACCTGTATCAGAGATGATACAAATATGTACATAATACTCTAATGAAAAGCTAACTTTCATGAGTCTCTTGAGTGATCAGAAGACTTCGAGAATTCCACAAATGAGGAATAATGCATGCGGGGGAGGGGTAGGAGATAAGTCTGGATAGGTTGTGATGGGATCAGATTAGGTTGGGTCTCGAATTTCACAGTAACCCCCAAACTCAAAAGTTTGAACTTTTGGGGGGATGTCAACTGCAGAAGCTTTAGAAAAATTTTTGTGCAGCAAAGTGATTGACTTTGATGTTCTCCTATGTCTTTATTTATGTTTACCTGAAGGTACTGCCCTGAAAATATAAAAGGGAGAGTGAGAAAGCTGGAAACAGGGAACCTGGGAGAGAAAAGTTTAGGTGGCGTAAATGTCTACTAAAGAATCCGTCTGCATCTGACACAGGCATCCAGGTCCCTGATTCCCTATGGGGGGGATCCTGGCTTACACTCACCTCTTTCCTGGGTGCCTATCTCAAAACAGGGTTTAAAATTCAATAGGGCAGATTTGACGTTTGGAGTCATCAGAAGCCATTGCCTGCTTTCTCACTGGTCCTGCACAGGCCCTTTTTATAGCCATATCTGTCCTCACAATGCACAAAATCAGGATGACGGTCCCCATGGTCTTAATCCTGAACATTTTCCCTTGAACACCAAGCCTTGATTAGCTGTTAAGCTCTAAGGCTCCTAACCTGCTACTTGCTTTCTTGTATTGATCTTCCTTGACCCTCTTCTTGGGTCAAGTCTTCCTCCCTCCCTCTTAATCTCCCTACGGAACTCTTCCTTTTGGTATAGCGTTGACCAATATGTTTTAATCACAGCATAAACCCTCAGACAATAGGTTTCCACTTCCGTCTACCCCCTTTACACTTTGTCTCAGATCTTTAAGTAGGATCCACCTCATTTCCTTAAGTGAGGCAAGAGAGTACTTTGGTTAAAATCATGGGTCTCGGAGTTAGTCCTGGATTCAAATCCTGGCTCTTAAATTTTTGTAGATGAGTGATCTTGTCCAATACACCTCACTTCTCTTAGGTGGGGAAATCAAGTCTTATGAGGATTAAATGAGATATTGAATATAAAACATCTCAGTCAGTATCAAGCCAATGTTGTCGTTCTTTAAAAGCTCCTCCTTCTTTTTGTACCTTCAGGATGAAAATAACAAGCTTAGCTAGGTTTGGGGGATTTTAAATCAAAGTTTAGAAAATCTAGACATGGTATCTATGTTGGTTCATGTATTGTCCAAACGAATGGCTTGTTACTGAACTTCTCTCATTTAAGTTTCTTAAGACCTCACTCCCTCCCCTTAGGTCTCTGGTTCCAGTTGGTAGAAGTCAAAATGAACCACAAAAATAACAGAATCCATTTCCAGGATTGCTCAATAAAATCCGATTATGCCCAAAACCCCAGGCAGTGTCACTGATGCACAGACATGAAACATTTTCTTCAAGGGGATGATTTACAGGAATTCTCTGGGATCTTTCTGTCTTCCTTCATGAAGTGGTTCCCTTAATCCACTATCCTCTAGACAAACTGCCAATATCTCCAAAACAATCTCTTATAAATTATCTATGTGGTAGAGTTAGCATTCATTGGGGAACTATTTTGTGCCAGACATTGGACGAAGCCCCTTAGGTAGATTATCTCTTTTTGATTCTTCAGTCCTGTAAGGTTTTCCTTAGCCTTATTTTACAGATGAAAAAAACGGAACTTCAGAAAATGTAGGTTATTTGCCCAAGGTCATGGGTTGAGCCAGATTCAAACTCAGTTCTGTTTATTTCAACCAGCCTCTGCTACCTCTTTGCAGAGACCTCCAACTTCCAGTCTCCATTGTATCAGGAGCAAATCTACCACACTGTAATATTTTCATGCTTTAAAGCTGTTAGTTTCCCTAGCCTCTTCCCCCATCCTACCCCCTCCAGTCATTCCATTATAGAACATGCAATACATGCAGCCTTTGAAAGGAGACAAACCTGAAAGCTCCAGTGAAATGAAAACGCTAAGACTTCTTCAAACTTAAGTAGCATTAGAAGCAATTACATTTGTGCAAATGTAGAAAAGATTGTTGCTATTTCTGATCGCCCCACACCCAAAGGCAGTAAACTAGGAAGAAAGCTATTAACCATTTCAGATCACAGTTCTAGGCAGCAAAGACCCACACCCTCTATTGACAGCGTAATAGGATGACACCCCTTTTTTTCAAAGTGAAACCAAAAAGAGAGTTTGCTTACTCAAATAAATTCATGTTTTTATCTCAAAATATGTTTTCCTGGGAACAGTTTTCCATGGCAATTCTGGTGCACATCTACATGATTCATCTGTTGGAAAAAAGACACACTAATAACCTTAGATCTTTGCTTTTAGCAACAGCTTTTATTCCTTTTCCTTTCCTTTTTCTTTCATAGCGGCATCTGTCGTGGCATCTAAATCCAGTATTGTTTTCACAAACACATACAAGGCTATGGCTACGAGGAGAACCTGAGAGGATGACGGAAAATGAGGCGAAGCAAGATGTATTTAAAAATGTATGAAGGTGTAAATAATATCACTTGCAAAGTGCAAAGATGTAAAACTTGCAAAGACGTGGACCGTTAGGTCTGAAGGAGAGAGAGAAACATTCTGCCCAACTGACTCCTTAGGAATGGTTGTTCTCAGTTATCCATCGCTGTGTTACAAACCACTCCAAAACTTAGGGAGCTTTAAAAGGACAATTTATTTTTTCTGACAGCTCTGCGATCTGGGCTGGGTTCAGCTGTGCAGTTCTTCTGCTCCATGTGGGATCTGCTGGAGCTGGAATGTCTAAGACAGATGTGAAAACTCGCATGACAGGTGCTTTGGCTGGAATGGCTGGAACAGCTGGGGTCTACTTAGCCATCATGCTCCTCCACACATGGCCTTTCTCTTGGGTTCCTCAGGCTTTGTCACAGTGTGGAAGCTTGGGGTCATTGGACTTCTTAAATGGTGCTGGCTTCCAAAGGGCAGAAGCTGCCTGGACTCAGAAGTCCCAGGACTCCATTTCCTCCATCTTTGTATCAGTCAAGCCAAGTCAAAAGGCCAACCCAGGTTTAAGGGGAGGAAAACACACTCCACCTTTGGAGGGGATGCCCAACCCATGGGAAGGATTCATGGTGACCATTGCTGGAGACTTTCTAACACATAGGAGCCAGCACGCTGCTTGAAAACAACTCTTTCAAATATAAGTTAAGATTTTTTTTAAGTCTGTATTGAGTTTGTTACAATATTGCTTCTGTTTTGTATTTTTTTGGCCGCAAGGCGTCTGGGACTTCAGCTCCCTGACCAGGGATCGAACTCGCACTCCCTGCATTGGCAGGCGAAGTCTTAACCACTGGACTGCCAGGGGAGTCCCTCAAATATAAGTTAAGATTAATGGAATATTCTGCAACAATGAAAATGAATAGACTGCAGTCGCGTGCAAAAGCATCGACAAGTCTTCCGAACCTCACCACCGTACAAAACACACAAAATAACGCATAACGTGTGATTCATTTTACGAATTTTAGAAGCAAGCAGAGTAAAGGATATTGCTCACCGATGCATGTATAGGTGGCAAAATTATGAAGAAAAGCAAGAGGAAAATATCATAAAAGTCAGATTCGTGGTTAATTCTAGACAGGATCCAGGTGGTTGTAATCGGGAAGTAGTTGCTGGGGGCTTCTAGGTGCTGGCAGTAGTTTTTTCCTTGTCCTGGGTGATGGTCCTATTCATATTTGATTTCTTTCTTAAATTGATCATTTATGCATAAGTGAGTGTATATGTTATACTTCTAAATTTAAAAAAAAGCAAAAAGTTAAATCTTGGCTAAACATAAATTTCTTATATGTACACTCAATGTGCATAGCTCAAACCTCTGACTAGCATGAGTGTGATGAAACAGAAAAATGATAGGGGACCTGCTTCTCTGCCTAAAATCTCAGGTTCCCTCATGGGAATGTTAGCTGGTGATTTCTGAATTGCTCATACGTCCCAGACTTTCACTAGGTGCTTTAGTACATTATTGTACATAAGCCAGAGAAAACCCCAAGAAGTCGGTATTGTGTCCATTTTCCAGAGAAAGATACGACGGCTGGTTAAGTGCAGCTCCGAGGTCACACAGCATTTGAGCCCCGTCTGCCTGACTCTGAACTTCCTCCATAAAAAAGCCCTTGGCACAGGGGTCCTGAACGTCAACAGATTTCACCCATCTCCTGTGCTCTGGCCAGTCAAATCCAGAAGGGGCGGCACCCAGGTCACCACCAGCACAAAGGCGTAATTGTTCAGGCCTTGTTCTCACTGGAGAAGTGGCCCATCGCAACCACCGGGGGACTTGGCTAGGTGTCAGGCCCTGATGGAAGGTTCTCCTCTTGGCTGCTGGCTGTTGACAGTCTGAGTGGCTGCCTAGGCTGTGCCAGGTTGTAATAAAGCTGCCCGGCACCCAAGATCTGCCGACAAAGGGAGTGCGAGGGCAGTGGAGTCCGTCTCCAAATTCCAGGAATCACATGGTGTTTATGCTGAGGTCAACCTCCCATCACCCTGTCCACTGGATGCCACTGCCGTCTGGAAGGGCCGAGTTTGGAGAGAATCCAGATTAAATAATAGTGTAAAAAGGAGCACATCTCTGTTTCGGGTTTTACAGATTATGCCGTTTCAAAGGGACAAGAGCAAAGTTTTAGGGCACTCACTGGGGTCTACTAAACCATCACCTACTTAAATGTATTAAAGAAAAAGGGGGCGTATGTCTGCGGTGTTTCTTTTGAGAAATTATTTAGCCTTAGGGTGGCACTTCTTTTTATGGGTACTAGAAAAACAGACTGAGTACTATGTTGTCATTAGTAACTTCGAGGGGCTGGGGAACAGAGGGGGATGTTCTCCGTAATGACAGTGCTTACATTGTCAAAACTCTTTCAAATCCATTACTGTCTTCCAACTGCTCTGCAAGGTGAGTGGGTTGGATAGCATTAGATTAAATTAAAAGATGAAACTAGGCATTAAAGGGGCTCTTTTCTAGAAACCATGTTTAGAGAGTAAATTATTTTCTCTTTGCTTCACATTCAAAATTGAGGAAGAAGTTTTGGGTGATGGCGATTATGGTAAAACAAATACATACACCACTGATACTAACATTAAGATGAAGAAGAAGGAGAATGGGAAAAGGAGAGGGAGAGAGGGAGGAGGAGGTGGAGAAGAAGAAGGAGAAGGAGAGAAGAAGAGGAAGAGAAAGAAGCAGGAAGGAGGAGGGTAAATAATGGTGTGTCTTAAGCACCTACCACACAGAGTTTATTGTGTGAGGCTCTTTCTTACCTACTCTTCCCTTGGAGGAGTTGCCCCTCCCCAGTGCCAGGAAGGAATGCCATAGCTTCACTAGGTGATCATATGTTGGACACCCAGCCCAAGTTGGGTCAATCCAACTTCTCTGTCCTGGGAATTTGGAATAGGGGACTATGAGATACTGACTTGGCTCTGCCGAGGCTTGAAAGCTGAGACTAGGACGGCCACGTTGGGGGAGAGTGTTAACAGAGCAAAGAATACCCCTCTACAAAGAGAGAAAAGAAAGGAAGAGTTGTGATTGGAGATTTCATGAGCGCCCAGAGGAAAGGATGGTGGGAATCAGGGCCTCTTACTAACTTTGAGCACTTCGAGGGCTTCCTGGATCCCTCCAATAAGTCCCCTTTCACCTCAGTTAGTTTCAGTGGGTTTCTGCTTCTTGTAACCAAATGATCAAGGTATCATCTCTGAGCCTTTCACCACCTTACCCAAGTTTCACTCTTTGAAAGGAAAAGTATCTGAAGCACAGAGTGGGTAAACTACTTGCTCAGTCACATCATTAGTACTGCAAAGCTGAGATAAGAAGCAAGGTCCTCTGCAGCCTGAAATCTTTTCCCTACTAAAGGTGGTAGCTGAGGAAATCCATGGGAAATCATATAAGGATCATATAAGGAAATCATATCCTTATTATTTGGCCACTCAATTCAGGACTCCTTTGGTTGCCAAAAAAAAAAAGTCCTATTCAAGGTCACGTGAATTTTTTAAGGAGTATTTTCTCATATAAACTAAGAAGTCTGTTCATGGGGTAGAGTTAGCTCTAGCCGTGGCTGCTATCATAGGCTTAAGCCATGTTGTCTGAATGTATCCTTCTCCCTCCCTCAGTTCTACTTCCCGTCAGTTGGCTTCATTCTGAAACAGACTTGCTCCAGTCTGTGACAAAGATGGCTACACATGGCTACGTAAACTCTAGGTTTATATCTTTCCAGTTTATCAGTTCAGGCTGGACCAAGAAAGCCACTTTACCCATTATTCCAGCAACCCTCTCAGGAATGACTCTCATTGGTCCAATTTGAGTCACATGTCGACTCCTGAGCCAATCACTAGCCAGGAGGACTGAATGCTTAGATTGGCTGGAACTAGGTCACGTGCCTACTCTGGAATACAGTGGTGGATAGTCAGCCCACGTTTACCGTATCACCTGAAAATAGGAGAGGGGTGACTGTTCAGAGGAAGCACTGGATGTTGTTATGTAAAGAAAGGAGAGTGGATAGTGAGTGGAGAGGTCAAAGCAATTACTTCTGTCTGGGACCTATCATTGTACAACATTTTCTAGAATTCTCCTTTGGGTCAGTGGGCTTGGTGGGGGATTTCAGGAATTAGGAAATTGTAGATGTTTTGAAACAGATTAGCTCATATTCCTCATTCGACACTAAGAACTTAAGTGACTTGTGCCAGGCACACATCTGTTGGGAAAGAGGCAGGCCTGTTCCAGATACCCAGGCTGGGACACCAAGTTGGCTTTGCAGCCTGGCGTCTTCCTCCTCAGAGCTGCTTTGGCTAACCCAGCAAGCAAGCATCTGGCAGTTTCAAGACTCACCATTTCCCAACAAGACTTCTGGCATTGTCTTGACCAAAGGGGATGGTCCAGACGCTATAATGAGATGATAGAAATCTAAATGCGAAACAGGCATTCCCACATTCCCATTAGCCAATGTGAGTGTATGTTACAAATCATTTTTTTTCACATTTCATTGTTACAACTAGTTCTCTTAAAAAAAAAAATATATATATATATATATAGAGAGAGGAACAGATGTAGTATTGATGAAATTGCTGTTTTGGATGTGAAAGGAAGAGGGGTCACCCAAATGTGTTATCAAGTGAGATCTTGAACTTTTTTCTAAAGACCTACAAAAAATTTAACTACTATTTGCTTTTGATGGTTGAATCTTAGATAAGTCAAAGATCTGGGGACACGAAACCATGCTGGTAGGAATCGGGCAGTGGGTCCTCCTTTTTTGACAAGAAATAGTTGATGTATTTTCCCACAGTTTCTACCTCTCTCTCTCTTTTTCACCATTAGGGCTAAGTCTTAGTAGTCATGAGCCATTGCACTGGTGCTCCCAAAGTCCAAAGAAATTCATCAGTGGTGATATCCCTATATAAAGAGGTAAAATAAAACATCGTCTCAAATGGTTGCATGTTTTTGTGAAAAAACGAGAGAGAGCACATTTCACTATGAACTAGAGTGAAGGATGCTTTCTGAATTGAATAGGCAGACCTATAGCCCTTTTTACTCACTATGTTTGAGGAAGCTGAGTTCATGTCCCAATGATGAAGTCTAATATCCTGAGGCTTGAGGTGAGGAAACTGAAGCCCGGGGAGGAACTGAGACTTGTTCAGGGTCATACAATAAGCGAGTGTTGGACACAAATGAGGACCCGGGTTTATTAACCCGGGGTTCCGTGTGCTTCATTTTGTGGTACTGTCAGCCCTCATCCGGGGGGTTCCCTATCAGGTCAAAATTAATGGCACCTTTTGTAACCAATGTTTTGTAATCTCCCTTTCCTATGCTGGAATGAAAATGATAGATTATAAAAGCTACGTATATAATTTAGAGATAACATAACCTACCTACACACGTAATTGGTAAATGCACATACATAACTGCAGTATAACTGAGAAACAGGACACAGAGGATGCGTGACAGGTAATCCCGTGTCGTACCTGTACGCAGAATTGCTGTGAATGCAGAAACTGCTGTCGCCAGCTGGTATGAATGTGTTGTGCCACACTGTGCGGACAACTCAGATCCTATTAGTGGCATTTCTGTCTTGTCCTGAACGCAGCCAAGTCCAATTTTTCCTTGGAGTGCATGGTAGCAGCATGTTTGGAGAATCCAGGAAACATCGAAACTGAGAAAAAAGGATTTGCGATCATATATAAAAAACAGGGTTAGGTTCTGGGCTTAGATAATTATTGACATGTTTTTCACCTACAGAAATGTCTAGTGGTGGATTTGAAAGTCCTGTGAGATACAGGGCAATCTTTAATAGGGTCCTGTGTACTACAGGACATCTCACACCCCTGACCCTTGCCCATTACATGCCAGTTATGCACCCCACAAACACTGAGGCGCCCACAAATTTTTGACACTCCCCTTAGTTGGTGATGCTACTGTCATTGAAAACCACTGTTCTAGACCTTTCTCAGCTTCATTCTTCATTCATTTGGTTGAATCTGTACCGCTGGAGAGATACCCCAAAGGATGGTGGGCTATTTTGAATCACTGGGGACTTGCCCATCCTGTTTAAATAAGGAACCGCCTGCAGTGATTACTTGGGAGTGGATTCAGAGGAAATTCTGTGACGACCTGGGAATAATAATCCAAATGCCAACACAGGTACTCTCGAGCAAAAGCAAACCTCCCAATGGAAACCAGTAAGAGTGGCGACTGGGGGCCAGCCCTCAAAGACTTCAGCGTGGTGAGGAACAATGACCCCAGAGGGATACTAGGGCCCAAGAAACAGGTAAAATAGAGCAGACCAGGCCCTGTCCTGTGCAACAAGAAGAGAGTGAGAAAGCTGGGCCCGGGGCCATTGTTATGCAAATGAACGCACACACGCAAATGCCCAAACTCTGAGCGCTCCCTTGTACAGTGGCTTGAGCGAGTCCTCAAAGACGTTTTTACCACATGTGCAAGAAATGAAAATTAGGCTTAAGCTCATCTGAAGAGCCACTTTGACGTTGCCATATGGTGGGAGCAAAGCTGCTTTTTGGATTTAGCAAACATCTTAAACTATTTTTCAAATGATTTAGGTTCAGGAAGACCCCAAACATATTTTTTTTCTTCAAGTACCTTTTCCCCCTCATTTTAAACCCTAGGGTATTTTGAAGAAAATTCAAGCCACATGGTTCTGATTCATTTACACTTAACTCATCAACATATTGTTTTGCAAGAGTCATTTAAAGTCTTTAAAAAGACCTTTTAAAATATATTTTAAATGTACATACACACACACACACACACACACGCACACCTAACAATTCTTCTGCTAAGGAATAAGGAACTATATTTTGCTAAGAATTAACTATCTCTAAACACCAAAGAAACAAAATCAGATGAATCCCTTCAAGTTCTCAACTTAGCAAAAGAAAGTTCCCCCTTCTAGCTAAAGGCAGGCGCACCAAATGTTCGTGTACCAGAATAGCTTAAGTCCCAGAGGGAGGAAGAGGGACGCCCACAACTGAAGGACCTGGACAAAGATGTAGGGAGACTCCTTGAGGATTGGAGGCCAGAAGCCAGCAGAATGTGGATGCTGTCAGCTTTGCAGAGAGGTGCTAACAAAGGATTTAGATCTGTGCTTTTATGGAAATCTGTCTTGTTCATGCTGGTAGGTTGCTTTGAGATAGATGGATAGATGATAGATAGATAGATAGATAGATTGACAGCTAGAATAGGTAGAGAGAATAGACAGAGATAGATAAATACAGATATATTATACATACATGTATGCGCATATATATGTTTATATGTGGTATGTGAGATGTGTGTGTGTGTGTGTGTGTGTGTGTGTGTGTGTGTGTGTATTCACCATCATTATTGTCATCATCTAGCAGAAAAAAAATCCTTCTTCAAGAAATAAATAAACAAACAAAAAAACCGTACAGGGAACATCAATATAGAAAGTAGATGAAATCAACATTTTTCACAGATTAAATTTATGACATTCAAATGTTAATATATACCAAACATAAAATCAAACACTGGAAAAGTGAGGCTGTTGCGATGAGCATAAAATGTGAAATCAGATATTAGCTGTGGCTTTGGAAGTCTTGTACAAGTTCTTTCAACTTCTTACTGTATAGTTCCTAGTTGTCACAATGTCAAGACATTTAGTAACTGCAGATGGTAACATTAAAAAAAATGATACTTTACAATCTCAGGATATCCTTCAGTCTACCTGATCTAGAGGAGTGAAAGGACAATAAGAAATTCATGCTTTCAGATCGCATCCCTAAAATATTTAGTAACTATGGCGTGTTGTACGTGCAAGTTAACTGAGAAGTAACTTAATTTACTTCCAGAGTAATAAACACCCATAGTAAAATGTTACCCAACATAATATGGTCCACATTCAATTTTTATCGCAACCCAGTGCCTTAAGGCAAATCCTAGCCACAAACGTATCTCTATCCTCGAGACAAAACAAACAAACAGAACACCAATGAATTAGTACCACCACTTATCCGTAAAGATGCATTTGATACAAGTAGCAGAAAAGTTGACCAGTAGTGACGTAAGCAGTTAAGATACTTAATTATCTTACATGTTATTATCAAAGGCAAAAAGAAGAAATGTAACACGATTTTTGCCCTTAAAAAAGCACCGTATCTGCTTTCTACATTGTGAATGAGTTTACGTGTGTCTTGCACGTGTGAAACGTTCCTCCAAAGTGTGGATGGATTTGATTTGACAAGAGGATGACCAGGTGTTAAGACAGAGAGGCGGAAAGGCAAGAAAACATTATCATAACCTCCAAGGTGCATGATCTGGCATTTCCAATTTAAATCTCCCTTCCCTTGTCTCTCCTCCCACCTGAATCAGAGGTTCACTATGTGGGCCACCACCTACAGAGAGAATTTAACTGCACAAGCTCCAAGTCCTTGCCCGGGCTGTTCTGTCTGTTGACAATATTGAAGATACCGAAATCCGACCCATCTTTCTATCTACTAAGAGCTAACTCAAAGTCCTGATCGCCATGAAGCTTTCCCCAGCCCTCCACACCGGAATTATTCACTGTTTGAGTCTCTCCTTAGTAACTCTACTGTAACTACTAATACTTTTTATTTTTTTAAATTGGGGTATAGTTGCTTTACAATGTTGTGTTAGTTTCTGATGTACAGTGAAGGGAATCAGCTATACGTATACATAGACCCCCTCTTTTCGGATTTCCTTCCCGCTTAGGTCACCACAGAGCGTTGAGTAGAGTTCCATGTGCTATACAGCAGGTTCTCATTAGTTATCTATTTTATACATTGTAGTGTATATATGTCAATCCCAATCTCCCAATTCATCCCACCCCCCTCTTTTCCCCTCTTGGTGTCCATATGTTTGTTCTCTACGCCTTATTAATCATTGCTTTGGGTGATTTGATGACTTGTGTCAAATCCTGTGCTGAGAACTTTACAAACATTTATCTCATTTAATACCCATATCAGTCCATTGAAATCACTTCCTCTTCCTCCCCTGCCCCCTCCTCTTTGTTCTTTTCCTTCTTCTCCTTCTTCTTTGGCTTCAACATCGGCATCATTTTCTCCCCCATCTCCTCTTCCTTCTTTATCATTATTATTCTCACTTTATAAGCAAGGAAACTGAGGTTTGGAGAGGCTTAACAACTTATTTAAGCTCACACATCAGGCTAAGTGAATGAACCAGGCTTTGAACCCTAGTCTGGCTTGAGCTCCCTCCGTCAACTTCTGTCAACCATTCTGCTCTACGGCATCTCCGCCCTTTAGCCATACGTCACAGCTAATGGTATACCTGCCACCTCCTCTGCCAGCCTGTCAGATATTTATGGGCCGTGATTTTGTATTCTTCAACTCTAAATCTCAGTTTGGGGCACCGTGCCTGACGCACTGCAGGCCTCTGTAAATATCAATATTAACACTTGTTTTAAAAACTATTTTTGAAGGGGAAAATCATTCTCATGGCTAAAAAACCACAAGTTAAAAAGGAGAATAGAACGAAAAGTCTTTTATTCCTGACCCCCAGGCACCCGCTTCCCCGCTTCTCTGAGCCAGTTGGTTATACTGATTTCTTATTTATCTTTCTAGACATATTTTATGCTCATACAAGAAAATACATACATACACCTCTTTCCTCCTTTTTAAATATAAATTGTAGCGCACCTGTAAATACTGTTCTGTGCTTTTATGGTAGCTATTTTTTATTGTTGTTATTACTATTAGCTATTATTCATCTTATTGATAAGGCTGTCTAAAAAAAAAACCTGTTAACCTTTCCTTCTACACTCAGCGTAAATATTTATTGAGGTCTGACTCAAGTTGGAATGAAAAGAAGAGTCCCGTGCTTGCAGTATCTCTGTACGTTCATTGCTGTCCCTCCCAATTAGACAGGAGGCCCTCTGGGCAGCCCTGGGGTCTTGTTCCCAGCCCTTTCTATCCTCTACCCAGTCAGGAAGCCCCAGGGTTTGTTAGTCTGGCCTAAACCCCAGAGGGAGGGACTGAAGGCCCAGGCTCCAACATTCTGAACGTGGCCAGAAGCACTAACTCATGATGTTTATACATTTCAGCAGGTAAGTCTGGGTAGGGCGCAGTGGATTTGGAAACTTGAAACTACACAGGAGCTCTTGGTCAATACTCAATGGCTTCCCAGCCTCCATATGGAATTCTAATATGCCCTTTCTTTAATCTTGTAAGTTCTCTCTGGCTTTATCTTTGATTGGCAGTCTCACTTCTGCTTTCTGTTCCAGTGTGTGAAAGCCAGAGGGTGTCTGAGCAAATCAGTAGCTTTCTCTCCCTTCCATCAGATGGTTCCATCAACACCACGTGAGTTGAGGGAAGGGGCAAATAATGTGGCATCGGTTTTTGCTTCTGGTAGAACATTCCTTTGTCCTGTTCCCATGATGGCTTTTCCCAACCCTTAGAATCTAGCAAGGCTAAAAGAAAGGGAGGGGCGGGGGCAGCTGAAATCCACAGGTTTCCAACAGCAGGCTGCTGTTTCTACAAAGGAGAGTGGTTTCCTTGGGCTTCTCTCCCTTCTCCAAACCTCTTCTCTGTGTCTCCAGTGTTTATACCTTATGCCCCTGTTCTACCACCCAAGATGGCTGGCATAGTACCGGCAATCTCTGACTCAGAGTTTGTTTTTTACACTCTCTCTGCCTCCTGAGTCTAGCCGTTTGCCCACGCTAAAAACTGATTTCACCATCAGCCGCCTACTCGAGGTTACATTTTCCGGTGCAATTTCCTTGAAATAATCCCTCTCTCCCCCAAGCAATCTTCACGACTGGAGTTTACACCTCTTCTTTTCCCACCCCTGTCCCCTGGGTCCCTCTCCACGTAATTCCCCATTTCCCCTCCCCACGATGACCTTACTTTTCCAATGAAGACGTGCAATCTGTAATCATTTGGGAGAGCTGATGTCTAAGCTAGCAGCTTCTGTTGAGTAGGTTTTAAGGGCCCAGACATTTTTATATGAATTCAGATTGCTGGAACACCCAACCACTGAGGGTTTTATGTACTGTTGGCATAGACATCTCTGCCAACTAAACTTCAAGAAGTTTATAGGTTTGGTAGAGTTACACGGCAAGTCTTGGAAGGCTTTCATGCAGTTATGTAATCTTTGGAGGAAAAAAGGATGGTGTGGGGTGTGTGTGTGTTTCCTGCCACCTTGTTTTTCTTCTTTAAGAAAAAAAAAATCTTAATACAAAGGAATGTGTGAAAGGCACAAATGTAAAAGCTCCAGGGCCTTTGGATGACTACTAAGGAGTGAAAGGCCAAAATGTGTTCAGCACAATTGTCTCAATTCAAGCGCTAACAAGATGGAACAAGTCTTCAGGCTCCCTGGGGATTTTGGCTGCACATCTGCTGGATCATTCCCTGTCCTGATCTTCTTCATAACGTGCATCCCAATAGGTATTAATGAATTAATTATGGAATTATTGGTTCAATAGCCGCCTTTCCTGGAAAAACAAAAGCTCCATGAGGCTAAGCTGCCTACCCTCATGTTTAATCGCTATGCAGGCAGACCTCAGAGATCCTGTAGGCTCGGCTCCAGAGTACCACAGCAAAGCGAGTCACAAGAACTTTTTGGTTTCCCAGTGCATATAAAACTTATATTTACCCTAAGCTCTAGTCTATTAAGTGTGCAATAGCATTCTGTTTGAAAAAACAATGTCCCTACCTTAATTAAAAAACCCTTTATTGCTAAAAAATGCAAACCATCATCGGAGCCTTCAGCAAGTCGTAATCTTTTTGCAAGAGTAACATCAGAACACCACAGATCACCATAAAAAATATAAGAAGAATGAAAAAGCTTGAAATATTGTGAGACTTACCAAAATATGACACAGAGACACGAAGGAAGCAAGGGCTTTTGGAAAATGGGGCCAATAGACTTGCTTAACGCAGGGTGGCTACAAACCTTCCACTTGTAAAAAAACGCAGTACCTGCAAAATGCAATAAAACAAGGAATGCCTGTATACAGTCCAGCAGAGCACCTGACATGCAGTAGGATCCCAGCAAATATCTGTTTGATGAGTGAACAGATCTGGGTCCATAATTGCATTCCTGGCATCTAACATGCTTGGCACATAGGAGGAGCCAGTAGATATTTGCAAAACGAATGAATGGCTGAAGGCTTGTTTCAGGTCAAACTGCTTCATCTTTTGAGGGATTTTGGACTGTGTCCTGGACATTGAGATTGCCACATAATGGAAATGCTGAAGTCTGTTATCGTCCACTGAACTGTCTTAAAAATCATAAAGCTCACAGTTGCACCGTGATTTATAGCTACAGAGATTTTTCACAATTTCAGAATTGCATTTTATTCAATTCTCACAATGACACCATAGAGTAGGTTTTATTGTCATCTCTTTTGTATGGGTCAGAGAACAGTTGTCCAGAAAGTTAAAGGGAACTATCAAAAGTCAAAAGGGTACATAGAGTGCTAAGCATTAGGCTGGACATTTGACCTTTAAGTACTGAATTTTTCCTTTGTGGCAGCTTGCAGAGGCTAGGCTCTGTTGCTGTACCAGGGTAACCAAAAGGTCTCTGAGGCTTATCAGAATACAAGTTTATTTCTTGCCCATTTAATGTGTCCCAGGTTTCCCCAGAGCTGTGAGTTTTCAGAACTGAAAATCCTGACCCTCAGAACTCCTTGAATCCCAGGCAAACCGGGGTGTTGGTCATCCTGCTTATCCAATAATGATACAAATTGGGCAGTTTCCCACCATTTTGTAGGTATGCCTTCACATGGCTTCTGAGATCCTAACAGGAGAAGAAATGACTAGAGAGATACATGGGATATTTTTATGGTCTAGGTGTGCAAATAGCTTATAAGGCTTCTGCTCACTTTCCATTGGCTAAAACTCAGTCATGTGGCTCCAATCTAGCTGCAAGGGAATCTGGGAAATGTAGTTTTCCTGTGTGCACACGAAGTGTGTTTCCACCTCACCATACTCTGTTATGTCTCTCACTTGGTGTTTTCTTCAAGGTCCAGTATGGTCCCTTGTAACCTGGTGAAGCACAAACTGTACTTTTCAAAATATAACCTTTATTGTACTTTGTGCTCTCTAATAATTAAGCAATTCATGTTATTATGGGAAACACAGAAAATATAGCTAAGGAAAGAGAACAAAAATAAAATCCCCCCAAATGTCACCATTGCCACAATATAATATTAACATTTTTGTATATCCTTTTTACATTTTTTCCTATGTATGGAACCATAATTTTTCCACAAAAGTATCATAATATATTTACAATTTTACATCTTGTTTCCTCACCACTTGTAATATTTTTGGATTATCTTTTCATAGCTATATATACACTTTTTAATGGCAGAATGGTATTTTATTTTATAGATGTACCATAATTTATTAAGAGAATCTCATTTTGAGGGCTATTTTAGTTAAGTGGACAGGCTCTGGAGCCAAGGTCCCTGGATCTAAATGCTGGCTCTAATATCATTGTTACACTTGAGTAAAAGAAATCCAGGGCTTCCCTGGTGGCGCAGTGGTTGAGAGTCTGCCTGCCGATGCAGGGGACACGGGTTCGTGCCCCGGTCCGGGAAGATCCCAAATGCTGCAGAGTGGCTGGGCCCGTGAGCCATGGCCGTGGAGCCTGTGCTCCGCAACGGGAGAGGCCACAACAGTGAGAGGCCCGCATACCGCAAAAAAAAAAAAAAAAAAGCCATACTTGGACAAATATCATATAACTTACATGTGGAATATAAAAAAATATTAAAAAATACAAATGAATCTATATACAAAACAGAAAGAGACTCACAGATATAGAGCACAAACTTTTGGTTATTTAATAACCAAATCCCATTAGGAGTATGGGATCAACAGATACAAACTATTAAGTATAAAATAGAAAAGCAACAAGGATTTAATGTATAGCACAGGGAATTGTATTCAATATCTTGTAATAACCTATAATGGAAAAAAATCTGTTTTATGTGTGTGTGTGTGTGTGTGTGTGTGTTATATATAAAATAAAACTGAATCACTTTGCTGTACACCTCAAACTAGCACAACACTGTAAATCAACTACTATACTTCAACTTAAAAAAAGAAAAGAAAAGAAATCTATACTCTGGACCCATACTCGAGAGGGTTCTGCTCTGGCCCTCCTCCTACCCCATCTCTTCCCATGGAGTGACGAGTCTGTGGAGTGAGAAGATATACTTTTTCAGGATCCATGTTGCCTTCTGAACCACACCTCAGATACCTGAGACTCTGGAAATTCCTACTCTCACAGCCCCGAATCTGCTTCTAGGGCCTGTGTTGGCATCTTCCTGGGGAAGAACTGTGCTTCCAGTGTGTGCACCCCTAGACCTAAGAGGTGTCGGGGGGTCCTGTTTAGATGGAGGGGTCTCAATGGAGCTTGGATGTGATGGCTGGCATCACGGCCGCACATATCTGTATGTGGCCCTTAATTTTGTGTGCTGGAGCCAGGGGTGGGAAGAGAAACTGAGTAACTGTTGGCTGCGGGATGGCTTACCTTCTGCCACCATATCCAGGTACAGAACTCCAGGGAGTGTGAGTGTGAGGGTTCAACATTGAGTTGACCTCCCAGGTCATCATGAAAGCATTATTTGTCCAGACCAGAGGATAGAAAGCATATAACAGTTTAACGGTTGATTAGCTTTTTAAATAACTTTTCAAATGGTCTGTAGGCCTCCATGTTTCCCCTTAGATAGTTCCATAGTCACACGCTGTGTAACTTTGGATGGTTGCTTAACCTTTCTGGGCCTCAGTTTTGTTAGCTCTAAAATGGGCCAAATAAAATAGTACCAACCTCACAGGTTTGTTGTGGGGGATGCAATGAGCTAACATAGACCAAACACTTACAGTGGTAACTTGGCACGTGGGAACCATTTTTTAACATGATAATTGTTACTGGTATAATCACTGTTGTCATTATCATTATTTTTTTGTTAAATATTCATTGCCCCCAGTCTTTTCTGTCCTAAACAATAATTCAGTGAGCACCTTTTTTAACTGAATATCTGTGCACATCCATAATTATTTCTTTAGGGAAAAAAAAAAAAAAAAAAAATCCCGCATTTGTTAGACAGGAAATTTTAGGGGCAAAGAGGGTGCACATTTTAAAGTCTTTTGATATGTTAATGAGCCGCTTCTAGGATTAAATTGGTTGAACATATTATTCATTAGTTATAATTCCCCGACCATTGAGGGTTTGGACACTAAATTATCTAGGTTGTTAGTGACATTTCGAACTTAAACTCTTAGCGAGAGAAAATAAGTCGATGAATGAAAAGCTGGATTAACCTGAACAACAACTAATTAGCAGTCTGCGGGCCCAGGAAATCAGAAAGCATATAATGAAGGCAAAGCCTAGAAGTTCTTTAGTTGACTGTTGACTGTGTTCGGTATAGAGAACATCCTTTAGATCATTTCCTGTTCTTGGAAAAGGCTGGGGCTGCAAGGTTTTTATCCCACCCTCCCTACCCCCTTTCCAGCTTACCTCATGTGCCTTCCCACACAAGGGTTTTCATCCTGTGTGTGGAGGAATTCTGCATTCACTTTGCTCATCTTTCCCTTGAGAAGTCAATACGCTTCTGTGACTTACTGTCAGCCCCTGGCAGATGGAGGTTCAGAGAGGTAGCTGTGGCAGGTGGAGCTTTAGGGCAGGTGTTATTTCCTTTTGGAAATGAGCTCTGGGAAGGTGACAGAAGCCCATGGAGTTGAGTTTGGGGTTTAGTTACTCCAGAAACCCCAGGAGGACAGTATACCTCATGCATATTTATTTATTTATTTATTTATTTGCGGTACGCGGGCCTCTCACTGTTGTGGCCTCTCCCGTTGCGGAGCACAGGCTCCGGACGCGCAGGCTCAACGGCCATGGCTCACGGGCCCAGCCGCTCTGCGGCACGTGGGATCTTCCCGGACCGGGGCACGAACCCGCGTCCCCTGCATCGGCAGGCGGACTCTCAACCACTGCACCACCAGGGAAGCCCTCTCATGCATTCTCATCAGACTTTTGGAAGGGCTCCTTTCCACCGAGTGTGGGAAATAGGGAACACATGAATAGAGCTGTGCTGTTGCCCGGGTCTGATCTGTTCTCTTCTCCGTGCCCAAGAAACTAACCGGCATGGGCTGCCTCAATGGACCATTTGCCCTCTGGCTTCCATTTGGGTTTAACCAATGGGAGGCACCAGCTGGAGAGGTGGAGGGAGGGAGGAGAGAGAGGTTGGTGTACTTCATTCTATGGCTCCCTCCTTTCCAGGTGGCAGGTTTTCAGTGGTTGCTTTTCTATAAGAAAATCCACATTTCTTCTGATAGCTCTCCTGCAGCTTCACCAAGTTCTGATAACCTTGCAGGTGTAAGTGGAGTAGATAGCATCTTCCTGATTTTCCAGAGGGTTCTGCACCATTGCTAGTTCATTTCTCTGAACATTGTCCACAAGGTTATGAAGAAACACTCCCCTCTGGGGTACGTTGGGTCCTGCCAGGGCTCTGCTTTGAGGCAGTATCTCTGTGGATTGGCCAAATTCCAGAAGTGGGCCATGTTGATGCTTTTCACAGCACGGCCAAGAAGCAATAGAACGTAATGGTTAAGAGATTGGGCTCTGGAATCCAAGAGGTTGAAGTCCTGTTTCTACTACATTCTAGTTGTGTGACCTTGTACATGTGACTTCATCTTGCTAAGCCTCAGTTTCCTCATCCCTAAAATGGTGACAGTAATAATACATACCTCCTCAGGTTGCTTTGATGAATCATCGAAAAGGTGCCTCTTAAGTACCTGGCATTTTCGTGCTGCTACTACCTGTTCCATTTATCTATTAGTGTGTAACCAACCACCCTAAAACTCAGGGGCATGTGAGGCTGCCTATGAGCCTGTTTGAGGGGCAGGATTTCATGGGGATGACTCGTCTTTGTTTCACACATTGCTTGGGGTCTCCATTGGGATGACTGAATTGTCTGGGGGCTGACTGGCCTTTGCTGTCTTCTTGTATAATCTCAAGGTTTCCCATGTGGTCTCTCCACACGGAAATCTCAGGGTAGCCTGACTTCTTACACAGCAGTGGGCTGGGTGGAAGATCAAGGCTTCTTAAGGTCAAGTCTAAGAAGCGCCAGCGCTTTTTACCACATTCTATCAGTCATGCAAACCAGTAAGGCCAGCATAGGTTCCAGGGTAGAGGACTTAGACCTCACTTCTCAATAGACAAAGAGGAAAGGGTCTGTGGTCATCGACATTATTATTCACAGAAGGGCCCGGGGCAGGGGGTGGGGGCGAGGGGTTGTGGACAAGTAAAAAGGAAAGTTTGGGAATTTCAAGCTGACTCTTCCTGTTTTAGAATGTAGCTACCATCAGTGACTATTTACTGTCTATAGGTCATGATATCAGGCACTGGATGAATCAGGAATCCTGTTTGTAAGTGACAGAAGTCCAATTCAAATTATTCTTAGCAAAAAATAATAATAATAATAATAATGGTAGGAGTGTATCTATTGGCTCATGTAACTAGGAACTCCCCAAAGTACGACTTGATCCAGGTCTTAGGGATTTATCAAGCACTGTCTCTCCAAATCTCAGACAGACTCTGTCCACGTGATGGAAACCCACATTTCACATTCTCCAGCTCCTAGAGAAAAGTCCTGGAAGAATGTGGATAATTTGGTTTCAGTTATGTGTCCACTAGTATAGTGATGGGTTGCCAATAGAGAAGAGGGATTCTGAGGCCATCAGAGGAAGGGGAATAAGGAAGCTATCCTACAGAGACAAGACCACTGTGGTCAGTCTATTACGGGCACTTCGTACGCTCTTGTACCGATGCAATTCTGATGCTAATCATGTAGAATTAGTGCAGACCCTACAAGATAAGGGTACAGTCCCCAACGAGACTGCCCTTGTTTTAGTTGCCACTCACAAGCTCAGGGGTCCCCAGGCCACCTGTACGTTTGACCATCTGGTTTTTAAACTCAGGGGTCCCATGATTTCCTCAGGTTGGATAATTCACTGGACTGGTTCAAGGAACTCAGAAAAGTGCTATACTCATCATGACAGCTTTATTGTAAAGGATACAAACCAGGACCAACCAAATGAAAAGACACACAGAGTGAGATCCAGGAAGGTTCCGAATGCAGAATTTTCATGCCCTTTCCTCATGGAATCAGGATGTATCACTCTCCCAGCACACTGATGTGTTCCACAAACAGGAAATTCCACCAAGCTTTGGTGCCCAGAGTATTTACTGGGATTTCATTCCATAGGCATGATTGATTCAATCACTGGACATGTGTTTGAACTCATTCTCTAACTGTCCTCCTCTTCCCTCAGGTCAGGCTGGCTCCAAGCCCACCCCTCTAATGGTCTTTCTGGTTGACCAGTGCCTATCCTGAGTCATCTCAGCTCTTAGCATAAACTCAGGTATGATTCAGGGGGCTCATGAATAACAAGGACACCCCTATAATTCAGGAAATTCCAAAGATTTAGAGTCTCCAACCCACGGACGAGAGTCTGTCAAATTCTTTATTATACAATACATGCATTATTTCATTTAACATACAAAATTTCCATAAGAACCATCACTGTGCCCACTTAAAAACCAAGGCATTATGGATATCCTAAAATATACAGGATTTGAGCCCGAGTTTTGAGCCCATGTTGGAATGTTTTTCTTACTATCTTCCAATGTCTGCCTTTAATGAGAAACCTACTTTGCTCAGTGAAATGCCTCAATGTCCCCCATCTCCAATGGGGGAGTCCTAATTATTCCATGCTAAATGAATAATGAATAGTACAGTTTAATGAGAGAATTCAACTTACCCTTTTTTTCTTGCAAAGGATTCTGGGAGTTAAAAGATCTGAATTCTTGTCCCAGTTCTGCCCATTAAGTACAGTTGGATGAATGGCTTTACCTCTCCAGGTTCCAGTGGAAAAATAAAGAGACTGGACTAGCTGTCTCAGGGGATCTTACAAAGCTCTAAAATTTTCAGAACTCACTGTTACTAAACTCTGCAAGGTGGAGGTATCATTTACCATTGGGATGACCTGAGAAAATTAATTATATCTTCCAACAGAGGAACTCCACATCCAGACAGTCCCTCTTTTGTTCACCCTTCCACAAATATATTTTTGAGTACTTGTATATACCAGGGAGTGCATTAGATGTTGGGGATACAGCAAAAGAAAGGCATACATGGAACTTACCCTCAAGGAATTGAAGAATGTAGGAGTCAAACATTAAACCAACCATTCAAAACAAGATAGAAGAAGCGGGGTATTTGGGGCATATGATAGGGGACCTAACTTCACACAGGATTGGGGATGTCTTCCAAGAAGGAGTGGCACTTAAACTGAAACCTAGAGGATTTGAAAATATTAGCAGGCTTAAAAAAAGGTCAGTCACTGTGTCCCAGGATATCCCAAGAATCCCCATGTAGGCCAAAGGTTGGCACATCAAAGCTTTCCCTTAATAGAGGGAATAACTTCCCAGCCTCTATTTCGCCCTCAAATTTTCTGATAGAATGACTGACTGTAAGAATATATAGTCATTCCTTAATTAAAATGTAAGCGTCTTAGGGGCAAGGCCAATGGACGCTTCTAATCCTACAACCCAATGCTGGGAACACTTCAGGTTTTCAATACATTTCATTTAATAAGTAGTTATTGGTGTCTGTGAAAGTTGGTGGAGGGAGGAAGCACAGATTAAAACTAATATTTATTGAACACTTCCTATGTGCCCAGCATTGTTCTAATTGCTAATATGACAGCTCACATAATTCTAATAACAAACATCTGTAAAATGCCCCCATGGCACAGATGAGGAAACTGGGGTGCAGGGAAGCTAAGTAACTTCCCGATGTTCACACAGTTTTTAAATGGTAAAGCTAGGATTGAAATGCTGGCAATCTGCTCTTGGCTATTATTATCAACACATCGTGCCAACCATGTTGGAACGGGAAGATAAGTGAGGTCTCATTCTTCAACTCAAAAGAATATCACATAATCAGATGTTTTGACTCTAAAGCCCAGCCTATTGAGATAGACGGTAAGGAAAATTATCAGCTAACATTTTAAAAATGTGCTTATGTACCGAACATTATGGGAAGGAAACGGTTAGTTTGTATAATCTCACCTCATTCTCCAATTAACTCTAGATATAGGGGCTGTTATTATAAATCCTATTGAAACAGAGGTTCAGAGAGAGTAAATAACTTGCCCAAGCTCACCCAGCAGAAGGGGCAAGGTCTAACTAGTCCATGCAAGTGCAAGACTCTATCCACTTAACCGTTTAATGCTAAAGCCAGGGTAGACACAACCCTAGGTGGGATACCGTTGGAAACATGGCAGTGCGGCCCAGCATTTCATATATTTTTAAGGACCGATGCTCACTGGAGGTCTTTGACTGGGTCCAGACACAGCCTGGAGCCACGGAGGTGTCTGCCTCTGCCGATAAGTCCCTCCCGGCTCTGTACAGACAGCCAAATGTCTCACACCCTCCCGTGGCTCCTGGAGAAATCACTTTCACACTCAAGGGAGGTGGAGACGTTCTTATCTTGACACTTCAAAGAAAGCCTTCTCCCTTGACATCTCCCTGCCCGAAAGAGCGCTGATGTGGAAGCCGGGTGATGAAGGGTTTGCTTCGTCTCTTTGATCCTGGGGCAAGCTGGGCCACTCCAGCTCTTCCAGGCCTGAGGAATGCTGGGCCCCACTGACTTTGTTTCTTGCTTCCTATGATATTTACAGCTTCCAATGCCTCCTTTACTTGTTCAGTTTTGTCTAAAGAAAATGTCCAGGAGTTAAAGACCATGTTTCAAAAACGAAAAGAACCATGTATCTGGTGGCAGAGTACGAATTGGTTTCACCACCTGGCTGGTTCTGATGTCGTTCAATGCTTCTTAATACCCACTTTCCAATTCTGTTTCTGCTGTAGCCTATGGTTCATAATTTGGGTATCATGCACCCCCTTGATCATCTATTGAGAGCTATGAACTCTTTCCAAAAAATTACGTGCAGACAGGGAAATTGGTGAATGCAATTTCAAAGGGCTCACAAGCCCCCTGAAGCAGTCGCTGGTTTCCCTGGGGGGGTCCATGGATTCAAGTTAAGACCTTTTAAAAAAACAACCATTGCCACTCAGAACAGGGTAGTGGCTAAGTAGCCTACTCTAGAGTTAGGCAAATCTGAGTTGAAATCCATGCTGTGACCGTTTCTTCCCCCTTCAGTCGATTACCTAATCACTCCGACCCTCAGTTTCTCTGTTGGTAACTTCCGGCCCACATCTTATATTGTTGTGAGAGTTACAGGGGTTCATGAATGTGGAACGTTCGACACATGTGTCATTGGTAGCTGTAGTGCCACTGGTGCTAACCACTATTGCCACGTGATTCCTGCCTCTTCTGATGCTGCCCCAGGAAGGAGACTCTCAGGAGAGGAAACGCTTTATATACTCAGGCCTCAGTTTTCTCCTCTGACGAATGAAGTAGCCCTGACACATAGCCCTCTCCTGCCAACACACCACCTTGATTAGGAGGCGCAGCCAAGCTAAGAGAAAGGAGAGGGTTCTGTTAACTACAGACGCCATGAATGCGTGTCTCTGGTATGATTACCATTCTTTTACATGGAAAGTTTTGTTGATCTGTGGTAGGGAAGCTTCCAAATCTATAGGCATATGGGGCTCCCTTGAAATTCCAAGAAGAGGGAGAGCAAGAAAACTAGCTTTTTGGTGAGTGACTAATCCCAAATATTTGTGTGATGCTAATTAGTATTTCACAAAATTCATCACGTCGAAGCCATATTCAAGGATTCTCTCCCTTGACTTCCTAGAAGGAGAAGATAACACAGATATAAAGGAATTCCTTTAAATTTCAAAGGAGAGAGGAGAGAGACGGGGACTTGAATATTCATTGAGCCAATACATGTATCTGAGCCCAACTCAGCACACCTAAGCAGCTCAAGAGAAAGATACAAGGCAAACACACTGTTGAAGAAAGAAAAAGTGGTCCATAGAAGGGAGAAACTCGGATCCCCAGAATGCACCCAGCATCCATCCATCCCCCAGCGGACTAATTGCATTTTGAATGACAGGCACTGTCATAGACCCCAGAGAAACCAGGATGGATAAGAGTCTGGCTTGGCCTAAGGAGCTGCCAGAATAATGAGAAGGATAATAACCATCAAAGCAGGTATCATGCCCCACTCTTTACCTGCATCAATTCACTCAACAAATATGTACAGAACACTTCTTATGTGTTGGGTGCTGTTGTCAAACCCCTTCCCTTTCCCTGTCTTCCTGGACGCTGATGGAATCCTTTTATCTTTGGCATGAATACATGAGGGAAGATAAAGATGAAACCAGACAGAGAGGCACAGAAAAGCCAGCCAGGTGAGGAGGAGAGAGGGAGCTGTCAGGCAAAAAAATTTAGAGGACTCTTGTCCGTCCAGTTCTATGAAGACACAGTTTCACCGTCCACATCATTAGCAGACAGTTGCATGGGGTTGTGGGCTAATTTATGACTTGGAGATTGCTGCCTGTAGCATAATTCACCCAGGTAAGTAAGGCCTATGTCAATATATGTTTAAGTAAAAAGGTTCTGGAAAACCCCCTGGGGTCAACCTGGGAAAGAGGCCTCCGACTGCCAAGAAAGGAGAAGCAAGGGTGGAAACTGATGGCAGGGAGAAAGGAAGGGAGGTGAGAAGCATTGAAGCTCAGTAAATACAACTATTTTATGCCCAAATGCAGTTCTATAGCCACATGAGGACCAGAGAAGCTAAGGAAATGAACTCGGAGTTCATCTGCCCGCTTCCTTTTGTTTAACCTGTTTAATGCACTAATCTATTCAATGTGTCTCAACATATATGGATTTAATATACTTACTAAATTGGTTGTGTATTTAAGAGGACAAATGCAATATCACGTATATATGCAAATCTATGTATATACATCCTTATCTATCTACAAATAGATACCTAGTACTTTGATATAAGAAATAGTATATTTCTGAATATACTATTATATTCTGAAATATACTGAAACAGCAGAGTTTCAGTTTTTACTATTTTATTTGACAAATTCTTTAATGGTTAGTTCTCAAATGGATCTGAGAAAGTTACAATATTTATTTACACATATACACTAGTTATGGCAATGAAATCAGTTAAGCATTGCATTAAGAGCTAGATATGTAATCTCTCATCTGATTGCTGAGAATAACCCTGCAAAAGGCATAGTGTTAGCCCCATTCTATAGATGAGAAAACTGAGGCTCAGTGAGGAGATTATTCCACTTACACTCTGCCTCTCCATTTTCCCACGTGCAATGTGGGTTTAATCCCATCTGCCCTCACGTATATTGCAGCTCCTCTCAGATTCTTAGCCTCATCTTCTCTAAGAAGATTGTTTGAAGGATGCTAAGAGATGGGCAAGTACAACCAGGCTCTAGACTTGCATGCGGAATAAGTGATTTTCCCAGAAACTTCTCAATGGGTGGATAACCTGGGTATAATGGCAGTTAAACTTATCACGTGTCTACTGTTTTCCAGAATCAGAAAACAGTCATTTTAACTCTGAGCCTAGAGACTTATTTTTCAAAGGTTAAGTAGAGAAGTGGGGAGATAAGGATGAAGTGTGCAGGTATTATTACCCCACTTGACAGAACAATATATTGATGTAGAAAGGTTTCAAAATCCTTACTTTGCAAGCCAGCCTGCCTTCCAGACCTAGCTACTAGCTACTTAGCTACATCCCTTGGAATTTAGACATCTACAGATCTTCTCTCCATCTGTCTTATCTGTATGAATCTTAATGTCCTTATAATTTCAGGTCGTTCTGGCATCACTTTTTTTTTTTTTTTTTTGCGGTACGCGGGCCTCTCACTGTTGTGGCCTCTCTCGTTGCGGAGCACAGGCTCCGGACGCGCAGGATCAGCGGCCATGGCTCACGGGCCCAGCCGCTCCGCGGCATGTGGGATCTTCCCAGACTGGGGCACGAACCCACATCCCCTGCATCGGCAGGCGGACTCTCAACCACTGCGCCACCAGGGGAGCCCTGGCATCACATTTTTGATGCTCTGTATCTGGGTTCTCTTCCCAGGAGTTTCTGGAACTAGGCTCAAACATCATGCCTAGAAACCCAAATCATCATTTATGTTATAAATTCCCTTCCTTCTTTTATTCTAATCCATCGTCCTGGTAAATTTTGGGAAACTGAACTAAAGGATGACTGAGCCACTGTGAGGGGATGTTGCCGCCCTCATTTTCGCTACACGAAAAAATTCAGAGCCACAAATGAAATCCTAACTGCCTTAAGTCTTCAGATGGAGCATGAAAGATGGGCCAAACGTTTTTCCAGATCCAAAATTGGAGATACAAATCTGGCTCAGTGCTAGGATTTAAAGATTTAACAAATAAAAATACAAGATGCTAGGTGAAGTTAAATGCGGAGAACTGATGACTAAAATTTTAGTGTAAGTATAGCTCTTGTAATATTTGGGATACATTTATATTAAATAAATTAATTTTTTAGTTATCTAAAATTCAAATTTAGCTGGATATTCTGTAGTTTATCTGGCAATCCCAGTTGGATCCAAAGCTTGAACACTGGTGTGAATTTAGAAGAAATTATAAATGAATGGTAAATTATAGAAAATGGGTAGATCAAGCCCAGATATTTCAAGGTGGAATGTCTGAGCAAACTTCTCCTGTGGCTACCTTGAGTATGAAAATAGCCAACACTGACTAATTCCAGGCATGAGTCTCTAAGATAAGCACATTACATGCAGGAGCTCAGCAGCTTACCACAACTCCGTGAGATGGGCACTAACAGTGTCCCCATTTTGCTGAATGGAAAACCGAGGTCTGGATATCTTACAACCAATAAGTGGATTTTACTAAAGCTAGAGCGTTTTAGGAATCAGTAGGACCAGACCCCTTGGTATTTCTTATAGATCACAGAGGTACAGAGACTGAAGGTCACTTGCCCCTGGTCCCACACTAGTCGTCAACAGAACCAGGGTTCTGACCCCGTCTGTGTGCTTTACCACTCCTTTCTAATTTCTTCCAAATCTACACCAGCTTTGATCCAACTCAAGTTCCACTGAGCCAGCTTTAGAGAAATTGAATTTCCTTAATAGGTTTTCCTAGACAATTGGCTTGAGAGCCAGGAAGATTCCAGGAGAGAATTAGGTAGATGTTAGGAGTCCTCCATTCTGTTTCTGGCTCTGCCACAAACAGTCTGTGCAGACCTGGGCAAATCGCTTGCCCTCTCAGAGCCTCAGTGTGGGGTCTGGCAAACAAAGGGGGACCTACACAGCGCCCCCCAAAGTCCCTTCTGCAGTAGCACTCTGCAGTTCTAAGATGCTCAATCTCCTGCAAGCTTCTGCGTTGGAACCCAGCCCTCACACACCCAGCATTTTAGGCTGATACAATAGACAGCAGACAAATCCCATTACAGACCACTCTGTGAGTCTCCACTTTGTCACTGACTGTTATGTGACCTTAAATAGGCATTCTCCCCTAATCTCCATGGGCCTGGCCTCTCCTAT
This sequence comes from Neophocaena asiaeorientalis asiaeorientalis, assembly GCF_003031525.2. NCBI lineage: Eukaryota > Metazoa > Chordata > Mammalia > Artiodactyla > Phocoenidae > Neophocaena > Neophocaena asiaeorientalis. The sequence goes on along the minus strand of NW_020172781.1, from coordinate 630,683 downwards.
TAGCAGCTGGAGACAAGGATATTTACCTGTAATAAAGCTCTTTGAGCTCCTCAGATAAAGAGCTTTGCATTAACAAAGCTCAAAGCGGATTTTTTTTTTTTTAATGGACCAGCACACTGGCTTTGTTTTGTGTTTTTGTGTTTCTTTTCCCCCTTATACTCCAGAGAAGTGCAAAGTCGTGTTTGCCCTCCAAATTCTCTCTGGGTTAATTCATTGTTCGCTTCTGGGTTTGAATAGGCCTTTTTTTCCCCCCTAGACTATGTGCTCCCAAACTTTCTCGGTTCATGGTGCGTTTATTATCTTAGTACTTTTTTCAGTATGCCCTTAACAATTCTGTTTATGAAGTCATTAGCTTCAAAAAATTAGTATTTATGCCCTAACAAGTTAGTAGCATTTGAAAAAATAACACATGTAAAATAAAAGAAAAAAGTATTATTTCATACTTAAGTGAGCCCAGTTACTTACTAATGGGATATGTGTGCCTGTTGGACCTGCATGATTTCTCAAGCCTTGGAATCGGATTGATCACTGCCACTTTCATTTCATCTTCCACATTGATTTTGTAAGATTTTTTTTTTTTTTTAAACACAGTCTCAAAAACCCAGCTTCTCAAAGACATGGAATTGTTGAAATTGAAATAGTGAGACAAGGTGGGTTAAGCTCATCCAACTCTTTTCCTCCTGTTAATTATAACTAAAATCCCTGGAAAATGTACATAAAGCAACTATTGAAGACTCTAAAAGGTAGAGGAAAAAAAGAGGACTGTCTAGAAAACTTAGCCTTCTATGTATTCACTACTGGGCATTAGAATAGCTTATAACCCAGAAATACCAGTGGGTACAGACAAACATTGCCCCCAAGAATAAAAATCCTGCTCTTCTGAGTTGATAGACTGGGGAGAAGACAGCCCTGCAGGACAGATCTCTTTTGACTGTACCTGCTCTCGTCTAGGTGAACACTACGAAAGAAACCCCATCCTCGCTTTTCCCACCAGGTGTTGCAGAGATGAAGGGGTAAAGCCCTGTTGACCATCCCCATCCCGCACTAATGTGGAAGCACTCCTTCCCTTACCCATCAAATGTTGTGGTGACTGTGAGGTAAAGCCCTGTTGGCTATCCATCCCCAAATAACATCAAAGATGTGGTACCTCATCCTCTTCTAATTAAAGAGTAAAGAGGAGTAAGGATTACAAAGAGAAGGGAGCTGAGGAAAGGGATTCTTTAAATCTGTATGTAGAATGCTGGGTATATCCTCAAGTAATCCGTGCATGAAACTAACCAGAATCAACACACACACACACACACACAAAACCTTTAAGAACTAAACTATCGTGGAGAACACCACTCAGATTTCAGAATGGCATCTAGGTAGCACATAGGTGTGGCATACCAGCATGGTGTTGCAAAGGCTTTGACAACTAGATTTATATTCAAATCAGAGCCCTGCAAAAGTGGACTAGAATGTACGTTCTGAACCTCAACGTTTTGACTGCTTGCTAAAATATAAGTAGGAACCAGAGTCGCATATTACTCAAAATGTCTAGGATACAGTACAAAATCACATATACCAAGAACCAGAAAAATCCCTTTCAAATCAGAAAAGACAATCAGTAGATGATAGTACAAAGGTGAGACAGATGCTGAAATTACCTGATAAGAATTTCAAAGCAGTGAACATTAAAACATGCTACAACAAGCAATTATAAATAATCTTGAAACAAAAGGAAGAGTAGAAAGTCTCAGCAAAGAAAGATAAAATATAAAGAAGAACCAGGTGGAAATTTTGGAACTGAAAAACACACTGGCCAAAACAAAAAACTCATGGGATGGGTTCAGTATCAGAATGAAGATGACAGAGGAAAGAATCAGTGAACTGGAAGATAAACCAATAGAAACTAGAAAGAAAAATAGACTGGAAAAAAAATTTTTAAAGGAATAGAGCTTCAGGGACCTGTGAGATAATGACAACAGTAATAACAACAATACCAAATATAATATTTGTTTTATCAAACTTCCAGAGAAGAGGAGAGTGTGGGGCTGAAAAACACTTGACAACAAAATCCCCCAATTTCGCAAAAGACATAAACCTACAAATTCAAGAAGCTAAGTGAATACCATGCAGAATAAACCTAAAGAAATACATACTCAGATGAATCATAATCAATTTTCTGAAACCTAAAGACATTTTTTAAAACATTAAAAGCAATCAGGGAGAAGTGATGCATTACACATAGGGGGAAAACATTTCAAATGACAGTGGATTTCTCATCAGAAATCATGGAGGCCAGAAAAAAGTGTCATATTTGTAAAGTACTGAAAGAAAAGTCTATTGTAAATTCCATATCCAGAGAAAATATCCTTCAAGATGAAGGTGAAATAAAACTTTCTCAGATGAAGGAAGACTAAGAAAATTTATCACCAGCACACCTGCTTTAAAAAAAATTGCTAAAGGAAGTTCTTCACACAGAAAAGAAATGATAACAGAAAGAAAATTGGAGCATCAGCAGTGAAGAAACAGCAGTAGAAATGGCAAATATCTGGGTGCATATAATAGATTATTTTCCTCTGAGTTTTCAAAACTGTGTTCAATGATTGAAAGCAAAAATTACAGCATGGTCTACTGTTGTTCTCAATGTACATAGAGGTAATATTTACAAAAACTCTATTATAAAGGGAGAGAGTTAAAGGGACATAATTGGTAAGATTTCTATGTTCTGAGTTTACTGGAAGCCATAAGGCTGTTTTATATATATATATATATATAGATATATAGATATATAGATATATATATAATATATTATATGAATATTGAAAATATATAACAAAATATTATATTCATCTAATATATGAATATGATGTAGTAATATCATACTACATCATATTAATATAGTAGACAAATATATTATCAATATTATTAATATAATACATTCAAGACTATACCATATTATATTATATTAATATTGAATATTATATGTGTACATATAAATTCCTAGAGCAAACACTAAAAATTAACACAAAGAGCTATACAAAAAGTACTACAGATAAATTAAAATAGAATACAAAAACATGTTCAAGTCCTGCATGAAGATAAGAAAGGGAAACACAGGAATCAAAAATGGGTCAAAGAAATGCAAATAATAAAATGGCAGGCTTAAATCTTAGTATGTAAATTATTACATTAAACGTAAATGACTAAACACATCAATTAAAAGATAAAGACTCACTTTCAATATAAAGGGACAGATTGGTTGAAAGTAAAAGAATGGAGCAAGGGGTATCATGACAACGCTGATCAAGAAAAAGAAGTGACTATATTAATATCATAGGAGGTAGACCTCAGAGCAAAGTGAATGTAATGCAGTGTCATATTAGAACCGTGTACTTCTTTGATAGATGTAGTTCACATGGGGTCCAGTAAATGTTAAGTATCTCTATTTCCATTAAAAATTTATAATATCTTGTGCAACCTTGTGAATTCTATGCATCTTCCCAGAAAGCCTTGAAACACAGTTTGGGAATCACAATTCTAGACCCAAACAAGCTGCACAATTTTCAATTATAAGTTGATTCAGCTGGCCTCCATTCCTGGGGAAGCATGAGGAGAAGTTGAGGAGGTGGGATGTTATAGTAAGTGGTCAACTATGGCCTGCTAGGAGGACAATGCTGGGGACATTTTCCAGGGTATCTATGCCTGCATCTCCTTTCCCCTCTCCTCTGATGATTACTCTGCTCCAGCCCCAAAGTCCTCCAAGTTGTTTTCAGATATGTCAGGCATGCTCCCATCTAGTGGCCTTTGCATTTGCTGTTCTCTCTGCCTAGAATTCTCTTCACGTAAATATCTACATGGCTAATTCTTCAACCTCCGTAAGGTTTTGACTTAAAGCTCATCTACTAGTGAGACTTTGCTTGATCACCCTGTTTAAAATTGCCACGCACCCCTCTCTCAAACACTTCATATGAACTTTCCATTCTTTATTTTTCTCCATAGCACTTATCACCATGCAACAATCAATATATCTGTTTGCTTATTTCGTTAGTATCTCTCTCCCTCAACTAATGTAATATCCACAAAGGCAGGGATTTTTAAAATTTATTTTGTTCACTGCTATGCCCCCAGCAGCTAGAATAGTGTCTGCTACATAATAGGGATTTAACACATATTTGTGGAATAAATGTTAAAAGTGTTGACTGAGCTTCGAAGAAGGTCTCTCTGACTCATGTTATAATTCCGCACTTGGATTGACGATTTAAGGGAAAGGAAAGTATCGGAGATTTATGGGTGAGGGAACATGAAGTGAAAATAATTGTTTTTGATCATTAATAGTAACAATAGTAACTACCCTTTATGGAGTACAGACTAAGTGTTCAGCGTTTTCCATACATGATAATCAGTTTACCTCCCTTATCACTTTTCCTGCAATATACTCACCGCCGAGAATTGTGCCTGACATAGACTGGGCACTCAAGGAATATTAGTTGAATGGATAAATGAATGAATGATCACAGGTTTTGTTTTGTGGGGAGATTGCTCTTAAATAAGGAAGGTGCTTTATATGCTATATCATTAACCATGTTCCTATAATACCTTCATATCTAAAAAGGTGCTTTTACCATCACCTACATCTGTATACGGATAGGACTCCATCCTGGGAGGTATTCATCATTATCAACACATTTTATGGACAAAGGAACTAAAACAAAAGAAGATATATAACGACTTAAGACTATGCAGCTTCTAAGTGATAGAGTCTGGAATTTATTCTAGCAAAACATTTCTTTTAAACAGAAAATACAGCATATTTTAAACGTTTACACCTAACACATGAAAATATTTACACGAAAAAGCAACACAAAACAATCATGCTATATACAAAGTAACCAATCCTGATGTATAGGAAATGTTTAGAAAAGGCGCCCTTGTTTAAGGTTATATGAAATTATATGAAGTGTGTCAATGTGAGCCTATGTTGAACCTCATTTGAAGATAATGCAAAAGCCCAAATTTGAGATCTCTGTTTTTCTAATCAAAGTATAATTACGTCCAATAAAATGCACAGATCTTAAATGTATAGTTTGATGAGTTCTGACAAATGTATACACCCACGTAACTAACATCCCAGTCAAAATGTAACCACTGCCGTTACCCTACAGAGTCTCTTCATGTATTTTTTTCTGTCTATCCACTCATCCCTGTTTCCAAAAGGCAACTACTATTCTGATTTCTATCCCTATAGACTAGTTTGCCTGATCTTGAACTTTATACAAATAGATTCATATGGAAAGAAGTCTTTTGTGCTGACCTCTTGGCTCATTATATAACAGTGTGTAAATTGTACATATTTGGGTGGTTATACTCTGTTTTCATGTTTATGAATTTCTGGATATTTACCACATTATTATTCAGAACAAGTCAACATAGGCTTAATTTAAAATAATGCTAAGTAAATTATAGTATAGATGGTGTACACACAATGGATTGCTGTTTGGGAAATGTTGAATTCTGGCATGGTAGTTTAGAGCACAGAGCCTGTGGTCACCATTCCTGGGTCCCCGGGTCTCTCCCATTCACTAGATTAGTGATTGGGTGGTAAACTAAAGCCTCAGTTTTCTCATCTGTAAAATGGGTATGATTTTACTAATGCTCAATGGATTGCTGAGAGAATAAAATATATTTAAAAGTTTTAACTCAATACTTGGCACAGACCAATGGCTCAATACATGGCAGCTCTTATTAGATTCAGGGTGGCTAAGAGGTTAGCTTTAGGGCTCCAACCACTAGTACAACAACTACAGGCTACTACTTTCTTGGCTACCTCTTCCTGCTCTCCTTTGGGATGAGCTCCTAGCACCCTCAACTGGAAAGTCAGAGGAGCGCTAGAGTGGGATGGTCGCTCCGATTATTTCTCAGAGTTATAGAAATTCCCATGTCTTCAATTATAGGCACGAGTTTCACACTCAAGCTGTGAGTTGAGAAGATATTTGGGCATAATGTACTTTTCTAGTGTTTTACTGTGTAGGTCAAATTTCTCACTCTGGCTGGAAGCTGGAAATGCGGTCTCTACTCTACACCAGAAATTTCTCTCTCAGCTTTTCACTTGTGCATAGCCTCACTTCTACTGCCTCAAACTTGCGCCTTGCCATCTGGAATAATGTAGAAGTCTCTCTGTCTCAATGTTAATTTGCCCTCTGATCTTCCCCACTACAACGGTTTGGACTTGGTCCACGTGCAAAGCTCATTGGTTCCTTCCTCTACCGAGACTTGTTTTAGGGCCCCAGACAAAGCCATGCCCCCGTGTGGTACACAAAACGTGTCAGGGGCTGTCTCTCTGGGCTCATCTCCCATCACTCTGCCCCTAGAACTTCAAATTCCATTCCACTCTCCATCAACACTGAGCTACTTGGAGCTCCTTTTACATCTTACTTCTTTCCTTTATCTCCTTAGAGATGCTGTTTCCTCTTCACTGGAGCCTTTCCTCCTTGTCCGTTTGGCAAACTCCACTTCATCTATCACAACCCTTCTTAGCTGTAACTGCTGTAAAGCTTCCCTCACTATCTCTCTCTTCCATCCCTTACTTCTTCCCTGATATTTCCATGGGTTCAGTTATTGCAGCATTTGATGTGTCTGCACGTCTGCTTCTCCGCTGATATTAATAGAAGCTAACGTTGAGCAGTTACCGTGGATCAGGAACTACTCTGAGCACTTTTTAATTTTGCCTCATTTATTCCTCACAGTATCCCTTTGGGTTGAATTGCTATTATTAACACCTCCATTTCACAGATTAGAAAACTGAGTGAAGCCACTTCTCTAGGGCTCCATGACTTGACAGTGAGCTCCATGACTGGATAAATGTAATAAATATTGGACACCCACCCTTGCGGATGGGATCAAGATGGTTGGAAGGTTGGGAAGCCTTTAGACTTCTGTTTTCTTTCCCTTCTGCTGCTTTTTTGGCATGATTGGAGGAAAGAGAGCTGCCATGCCTGGACAAACCACGTATGGCTCCCTAATTCAAATTTCAAATTCGGTCTTTGCGGACTCTGCGGCCAAAGGCTGAAATCAGAATTCTTGGTTTCAGCTCTTCTACTTACAAGCTGGTAGGACTGCCAGATTTAGCAAATAAAAAAATAGGATGCCCACTTAAATTTGAATTTTAGATAAACAACAACTAACTTTTTAGTATAAATATGTCCCCGGTATTGCATGGGACATACTTACCCTAAACATTATTCATTGTCTGAAACAAGTTTAACTGCATGTCTTGTAATTTATCTGGCACCCTACCCTTGAGATAATGTTACCTTCCTGGCTGGGGCATTCAGTAGCCGCTAAAGAGAGGGAACATACTCTCATTCTGCACCTGCTTTTTGCCAAGTATTTGGCATTGAACTCGACATTCATTAATTTGATCCTCCTAATAACCTTGGGTGGGTGGGTGGCTATTAACTGCTCTATTTTATAGATTTTTTTCTAAGTAAAAGTTATCCTTTATTGGCTTCTTATTTATCAATGAGACAGATTAAAGACAGCTGCAAATTCTTTGGCATTCCTTCCATTGAGAGGTGGGAGTATATGTCTCCTCTCCTTGAATCAAGAGAGAGTAGTGGTATGATATTGCTTTGACCAACAGACTATGGTGCAAGTGTTGCTTCTGCTTCTTGTCTCTTGGAACATTCATTTGGGGGCAAACCAACTACCCTATAACGAGTCCAGCGACTCTACACCACCATGTTGTAAGGAAGCCCAAGCCCAATGAAGAGGCTCTGGAGGATGAGATGCCGTGTAAAGAAGGATAAGTGCAGGTAGTAAAAAAAAGACATCTTGGAAGTGGATCCCCAGCTAGCTCCATGTGGATCCTGGTTGAACTGCCCAGCTGAACCTTTCCCAAATTCTTGACTTACAAAATCATGTGCAAAATGAGATGGCTGTTTTAAACTAAATTCTGGAGTTCTTCATCATGCAGCATAAGTAATTGGATCAAATCCAAGACCATGGACTGAGTTCCGGTTACACCATTTATTAGCTCTGTGACCTGGGTCTCCATTTCCTCACCTGTAAGATGGGGATAATTTCCAGTTTGTACAAGATGCAACTGAGGCTCTGAAAGGCTCAGTAATGTACTGGAAGCCACACAGCTAGTGAGAAGATCTGGAAGAGCCCTCATGTGCCCAACTCCAAAGCATGGCTAATAGTATGTCTCCATTTCTTCCCAGTCACACTAGCTTTGAAATCTACGCCTTAATTTCTCCATCTGTAAAACAGAGATGCTAATAATACCTTGTTTATAAAGTGTATTAAAAAACGTGTAAAGTGCTTAGTTTAGTGCCTGACACACAGTAAACAGCTAGTAAACATTCACGGCGATTATTATTTTATTATCTTCCCTGCCGAGGCTGGCAGCGAACATCCATTCTGTGCCTGCTTGCTTTTTCCAGGTCTCTAACTTGTGGGAAACCTTGTCAGGAGGGCATGTTTAACTGAACAGAGCACTACCTTTTAATATTTAATGAATTCCTGAGACTCTTGGAGAGCAGTGTGAGACATATCCTGTAAAAATCTCTTAGTGTTAATAAAATACCACCCAACAGGTTGGCCATTACCAGCAATTAAAGTTTTCAAGCAGGTCAGATAACTCCTTGCAATGATTTGTGTGTCTCCCTTTGCTGCCCACCTTTCTTCATTTTTAGGGAAACATATGTTATTTCTCTGTTTAAGGCGTTGGATCTTGGGCTGTCTTCCCTCCCAATTCCAACCAGTGATTTCAAACACTAACGAGGTGTCTGTGTTCCCTGCTCATCCATCACAGATGTGTGAACTCCAAGCGCCAAATAATAGCTGAGAAATTCAAAGATGGCTGCCGAAAAAGAGACCTTTTCAAAAGGAGCTCTCTTACCTTTTCTGGGATTCAAGGGAGGCAGTAGGGGAGGGAGCAAAGTGCTCTTTCCTGATGGGAGGAGAGAAGGGAATTAACCTGGTGGTTAATACATGCCAGGACCTGTGGTAGGTGTCTTTCCATACATCCCTTATAAAATCTTCATGATAAGACAGAATGGCTTTATAAGCTGTTTTGCCAAATGGAAAAATAGAGGTTCAGAGAGGTGAAGCTCCTTGCCTAAGGTCACACAGCTAGGCAAGGGTAATGTCAAGATTGGAACCTGGGTTTTTAAGATCCTGAAGCCTCCAGTGGTCATTAACTAGAGGTGCTCTTCAGAATCACCTGGGGAGCATTTTTGATATTTGTGTGTCTGAGATTTCTCTACCTCCTCCCCTTCTTCTTCTCTATCTCCCTGATTTCTTTCCCTCCCCTTTCTTCTTTCCTTTCACATATCATTTATTCATCACATTGCATTAACTGAAGTCCTACTATGTGCCCATGTTAGTATACTGGCAAGGTCCTTTGGTCAAAAACTACATAAATCAATTTTGGCTAGCTTAGGAAAAATAAAAGAAAGACATTTATCAGGATGACATGGATATATCTCAGGATGTCAACGTATAGCTGGACACCAAAGATTCAAGAAAGGAAGGGAAAAGGGCAGCTCTGGGGTCTTCAGTGGGGGAAGTTTCATGGGCCTTCACCCCACCATGCTGCCGTTGACATGCCTTGTGTCTCACCTTACCAGTTACTAGTTTCCAAGAAAGACTCTGATTGGTGACTGCCCCTGGACCAATCAGCTATGATCAGATGAGCAGGGTCATGTGATGCATCACTTAGGGTATATCTGGAAGTAAGGCAACATGTTTCCCCCGAGGAGAGAATTACCGGGAACCTGGCATTCACCTCAAAAGTTGCCCAGAGTCATACACTGGGCTGCTGGAATTGAAATGAAAGTCTGCCTTCATGCTGATGAATATCTGGCAAAAAGGCAGCCACAAGGTTGGGTCTTAAGCAGCCATGGTCACTCTTCATTCAGTCAAGCATAAGCGTATGCAGTCCCCAAAATGCAAGCTCCTTGAAGTCCATGAATATGACTCTGGCTCAAGACCCTTACTGCTGGGCCTGGCTCAGAGCCTGCAGCATAGTTGGTACTTGTACTAGTCAAAGCGTTCTAGGTTCCTCTGCACTAATACACTTATCCCTTAACCTCTGTATCTTAAATTAACAAATATTCATTTCTCACACACATTTCCTGTCCAGTGCAGTCACTCAGGGATCCATACAGTCACTCAGGAATACATACAGTCACTCAGGGATCCATACAGTCACTCAGGGATCCATACAGTCACTCAGGGATCCAAGTTGAAGGAGGTTCTCCACGTGGAGTTCATTGGTTTCTGCAGCAGGGCAGGATAAACTATGGAGCATTATCTAGGGAATTTTCCTTGCAGTGACATGTATCACTTCTCTTAATAATTCTTTGGTCACAACTAATCATATGACTTTTCCTGACTGCAAAGAGGCTGGGAAGTATAGACTCCTAAAGGAACACCAGCCACCAATGATAATAGTAATATCTGCCACAGTAGTCAACTAATATATGCTCAATAAAAGACTAAAAATACCTGATATTTTTGAGCCTTTACTATGCCCCACACATTGTGCTAAATGCATGACTTATCGACTCTCTCCTTTAATTCTCACAGCACCCTACGAGTTGGCATGATTATGGTTCCCATTTTATAGATGAGCAATTGGAGGCACAGAGAAACTAAGTCAATTGCCCAAGTTTACACAGATACAAGTAGAGGGACGAGGATTCAAACCCAGGCTCTCAGACCCCGGAGCCTGCCCTCTCAATAGCAAGTTACCCATTCTAACTACTCGGTAGGCACGCTGGCTACTTATTGTAGTGCAAGGCAGAATGTTGCAAGTATGAAAGAGGCCAGGGAAGCAAGGGCTAAGAAGAATGGAGTTGTTTTTTTTTTTTCTCCCAAGGAGGATGGTCATGGGATAAATTGGGGGGATAGTCAAGGTCTTTGAGCTGGATCTTGAGTTCTTACAGGAAGAACTCATCAAGCAGATAAATGAGGGAAGTACATCTAGTCTGAGAATGTCCACTCCACCAGGTCAAGGCTTTGCCATGTTCACTGCTGCATCCCCAGTGCCTAGACAGTGTCTGTCTGATACAGAGGCAGAACTCTGGCAATACAGAGCCTGAACTTAGTACATGCTCATCAAACACTTGCCCTCAGTGAGCCATGAATGAAATGAAATGAGCCATGATACAGTGTAAGCTCTTCCCTGATCCAGGCTGCAACTGTCCTCAAGAGAAGGGGGAGCTCGAGCCACGACTAAGAAGGGGGCAAGAACGTGTCTCTCTGGAAGAGGTGCGGTTTGCAAGAATGGTGATCCCAGATTCCTGGGCTGCTGTCTTTCTGAGAAAACTGTGAGCTGGAAGAAAGCAAGTCAGACAGTCCCCAGGGGCATCCTGCTCTGAAGGTACGGGGTTTGGGAAGCACCCAGGTGTTTCTGATCATGAGTGAGCTGCGGGTCTGCCCCGACAGTGTTCTCCTGTTTGGGAGACAAGAACAGATGAATGGAATGCGGAGGATGGACGTGAGCAAATGTCACACTTGCAAAGCAATTGCTGGAGGGTCACTGAGATGGGAGCCTGGAACTTTATCTCAGTTAAATCCCACTGAGTTTTCCCAGATTAGAAAGGAGACTTTCTTTTCTTTAGAGGCTTGTTTTACTAAAGTTTGCCTTCTCTGCTCGTGACATTCTACAATCATGGCAATAAAAAAGGGAGTAGTGGTGGCTATCTCCTGTCTGCTTTTTTAATAAGGGAATTTTACAACATCCTTTAAAAATATGATCTGGTAATTTGGTCACTGGTCTTTGAGACTCTTCCCAGGAAAATCTGTTGTTTTCATGTTGGTGTCTTTGTGCACCATCCTTGTTTGGCAGGTCTCTTACAGATGATGTAACAGATAACAAATGTGTTTAAAGCCCACACACATCATCTTTCGAGCCTGATTTCTCAGTCTCACAAACGTTGGGTCACATCCAATAGCACACGAACTGGACACTAAACTTCTGTTTAAACTCTTTTTTTTTTTTTTTTTTTTTTGGTCCAAAAATTCCCTCTTTCTATCCCTACACATGCTGCCCGGCAAAATCATGACTTCCCTTGCATGTGTGACTCAGCTGCCATCTCTCTGAGCAGGTGCTTAACTAAAGGTGAGGTGACAGAACCGAGAACCTTGAACCCAAGCTCTTTCCATCACTCCACATGGCAGAGGAGTAAGAGAGAGTGAGGCAGAAACTTGACTGTGGTTTTCTCATGACGTCACCTAACAGTACGGAGGCCTAAGTGCCAGGCACCGTTCTAAGTGCTTTGTGTGGTTGAGTCTAGTTAGCGTGGGTGACCAGACAGCCGGGTGACTCAGAATACTTATGTACAATGTACCAGAGCAATTATTTATAGTGTCACCTTTCCCTCTCAGAATTTTCCTGGTTTACAAGAGAAATTGCAGATTCCCCTGATTTATTGCTCACAATAGCTTCGTGAGGCAGATGCTATTATTAGTCCCACGTTACAAGAGTGAAAACTAGGACTCAGAGGAGTGAAGTGACTAGCCTGAGGTCACACAGCTAGGAAGAGGTAAAACTCGAATTTGAATCCTGACAGATTGAATCCCTATCATGGAAGGGAGAATACTCTTTATCTCCAAGAATTAAAGAAGAGACAGTGATGTGTCATTATAAGCTGGGAAACATTTTGACACCCCGGATGGCTTTATAGAAGTCAGGGTGGGATTTGATCCTTTCATCCATTCATTTAACATGTATTTATTGGGTGTGAGTGTGTGCCAGTATGCAGGTGCAGGGTGCAGGGTCGCGAGTCTACACAGACACACACACACACACACACACACACACCCTCTCTGCCCTTAGAGAGTATGAAGTCTGGAGGGGAAAACAGATGAGAGACCACGCTGATTACCACCAACAGAGCTTTCTCCTATACTTCCATTTTACTCAAAAACAGAGGCCCAAACTGGCCTCTTTCTGGGCAAATCCAAGATATTTGGGAGCTTACAGAATAATTTTTTTAATAAAAAATTTTTGGCAACAGTAAAGTCACAGAATTTCACACTTAAACAATCACCCACGTTTTTTATTTCTCTTGAAAAAACTTAGGTGAGTGTGCTAATATCCAGCCCACCTTCTCCCTTGGCAGGGATTGGTTGAAGGAAGTAGCAATTCCCCTCTTTAAACGAGAATTACACTCTAGAGCTTAGCAGAAGCCCCATCTGGGCCACAGGAATCATTCTGCCACCTTCCTGGTACCTAAAGGAATTTGAGTTTACAATTCCTGTTTACATGTAGCTTCTTCCTTAAGTTTCCTTATGGATTCTTTCTTTTTTTTTTCTAGGTTTTAAATGTATCCCTAACCTGTTGAATTCTAGGTATTTCTTTTTTTTTTTTTAAATAGCTCTGCTTATGCTGCAACTGTCTTATATGATGCCCAAGGCAGACATTGCTAATCAATCATGACTCTTCCGCCAATTGAGCCTAAAGAGCCTCCATTGCTCATTGCTTTCCTCACACAGCTCCAGGCAACCACTACTAATCAATCAGGAATGACATATACAATGAAACCCATTTGTTTTACTAACTCAGTATCTACTGAAACTCCTTAAAGGCTGAGATGTATATCTTGTTCTTCTTTACTTATCCCCTGTTCCTCAAGGCAGGTCTAATGCTGAGACTTTCCCAGTGCAGTGGGGGAATAAACTGTTCCATGATAGGCTATGTCTGAGCCCATCTGTCTGCCCACAGGGGTCTACTTACTGGGCTTCTGGAAAAGGGGCCAAGTCTTCTGAAGGGGGGAGAAGAGAAAGAAGAAAACAGCTCCAGTTAATTGTCCCTTTCCCCTTTTTTTTTTCTCTTTCCCTCTTGCAAAAAGGAGAAAAGAACAATACGAGCCAGCCAAAAGCTCATTAATGCACTTGACCTTCTGAAAGAAAATTAATTCCAACTTCACACCTACCGGCTGTGTTGTTGCCATCCTTAGGAGATGACATGGCTGGAGGGCACCAAGAGTCTGCCACCTCCCTACGCTGGGCTGAGTTAGTAGGAGCTGGCAGGAAGCACGCGGAGGCGCCGGCCCTGTCAGCTTTTCACTGTGAATTAAGCTCCCTTCTGCTGGCTCTGGAAATTGTTATCACTATCGAGCTGCCCTGATGATTCTTACCAGGCTCCCTGACAGTGAAGGCCCTCAGAGGAGTGGCCTTGAGGGTCTTATGTTGGAGGGATGGCAGATGTGTGTGTGTGTGTGTGTGTGTGTGTGAGAGAGAGAGAGAGAGAGAATATGGGCATCGAGTGGGTGTGTGTAAGTGTGGGTGTATGTATGTGCATATAGGTGTACAAATACACTCAAGTGGGGACCTAAAAGGGTGTGCTTGGGTATCTGTGTCTACATTCGGGTGGATATAAATGTCATCCTTGCGTTTGTGGGTATGTGTGCTTTGCCAAGTGCATACATGCCTATACATAAGGGGACACAGGTGCATGCATGTTTAGAATGTGTGTGGTCACATATATGTATGTGAACAATGCATGGAGAGTGTGTATGCAAGTCTAAGTGTGTAATTGTGAACATGTGTGCACGTGTAACACTGTGTATGTTTCTATGTGGACATGTCCACATTCACACGTATGTGAGATTGTTTTCAGTGCTACGTGATCCCACACAAGTCTCAAGGCATGTTTGAGCAAATCATAGACACCAGACTCCCTCCTCCTTTCTTAATAATGCTGATGTTTGATGTTGAAAAAAGTTAAGGTAATTATTGTGACAAAGGCCAGAACTTTTTGGACTTCTAGACTCTGAATTATTTTGATTTTAAATGATTATATTGAAGGTTATGAGAGTTGGAAGGAACATGATCTTTTCATGGTTTGGAGCCTAATCTGGCCCCGCTGTACACGTGGGCCATGATACACTACGCACAGAAGTGCGTGTATGTGATGCACATGCATATTTGCATGGGTATCCATATGAACAGTAATTGCCTGTGTAGGTAGCTCTCCACGCACACTGGTGAAGTTTCAGTTTAATTTGAAAATACGTGCAGAGCTTCATCTGTATCAGGTAGCGTTTTAGGAGCTGGGGAGAGAGGGGAGACAGAGAGAGGCAGGTAAAACCCCGTTTCTGTCCTCGAGAAGTTTCCTCTTATTGGCCAATTATAAATATTTACCAGTAGATCCTCATTGCTCTATGTGGAGCTGGATTCTGAGGACATGTCCAGGCTCATCAAGAAGCCATTATTGGGCTTCCCTGGTGGCACAGTGGTTACGAATCCGCCTGCCAATGCAGGGAACGTGGGTTCGAGCCCTGGTCCGGGAAGATCCCACATGCCACAGAGCAGCTAAGCCTGAGCTCCACAACTACTGAGCCCGCGCTCTAGAGCCGCAAGCCACAACTACTGAAGCCCGCGTGCCTAGAGTCTGTGCTCTGCAACAAGAGAAGCCACCACAATGAGAAGCCCATGCGCCGCAACGCAGAGTAGCCCCCGCTCGCCACAACTAGAGAAAGCCCATGCACAGCAACAAAGACCCAACACAGCCAAAAATAAATAAATAAAACAAATAAATTTATTTTAAAAAAGAAGCCTTTATTGATTAGTGATGTCTGCCACGGACGTGGGATATGGGGTTTGTTACAAGTATGTCATTTATTTGCCAGAATCAGAATATCACACCCAAGATGGCTCGTTGTAATCCTGGGTTCAACGTCCTCATTTTAAAGCTGGATAAACCATGGCAGAAAAGGAAAGGGAGTTGCTTAAGCAGGGCTGAGTTTAGAGTGAATGAAGTGAGGAGCTTAGGTTGCAAAATTTAAGGAGACACTCACTGTCAGATCTGTGCAAATGCCCCCTCACTTGCCTGACCCTGAGAGTGAGTGCCTCCTTAAATTGTGTGCCCTAGATGTCTCATTTGTTTCACCTTAATCCCAGTCCTGGCTCAGTGTCACATTTAAAAGGATCACCACACACTCTGTTTGGAGACAAAGTTCAGTGACTCTATTTACTAGCATTTGTCTGATTGAAAGTAATAGAAATAAAATGAAGCTTAAGAAAAATGGGAATGGGGTGTCTCAAAGAACCCAAGGGCAGGGGGTTAAGTAGGGTGAAGAAAGGTCTAGAACTTCGACCCTGGAGAGAATTCTATCTCTGTTTCTCATACTTGCTTCCATTATTCTTTCTGGGCTGAATAGCTTTCCCTGCTCCACCAGTTACCAATTCTGTCCATCTGGGAAATTTTCTTGGTTTTCTCATCTATACAATATTATTCGTCACTTCCTTACCTCCTCACCGTATAGGGTTTGTAAGGAGTGAGGTACATAAACCATTCAAGTGGTTGACAGAGTAAGTGATATCAATCATCATCACCACCACCATGGCCATCACCAGTGTCGTCATCGTCATCACCATCATCACCGTCACCATCATCGTTACCATCGTTGCCATCATCATCATCGTCGTCATCATCTAAATTCCATGGAAAGGCCCTCTGAGCTGCCCAGATTGGGCTAATTCTGATCCAGTTAATTACAGCCACATTAAGTGTCGACCTTCTGGATCCAATCCCTGTCGTTTGTTGGTGATTGGCGGTTAAGGGTGTGAGTGAGGCAGACACTCCCAAAGTTCTGGGGTATTCTCTGTTTTGGTTTTGTTGGAACCTCGCTGAGGGCAGTGGAGGGTTCTCTTCTGCTCCATTTGCATCTGTTGTTCAACCCACCCCCTCACCTGTTGAAGACCCCAACAGTGGTTCAATCTGCTCTATAACCATGCCTGCCTAGCCCCAGGTTTTGAGGTTTGAGCCCACTAATTGAGGGCTGTAATTAGTCTACAACTGGTTCCGATCTAGGGGATGCCACTGAGCCCACTGGATCCAGGATAGGTAGGATTTTTGATGCAGGGGTGGTAGTGGTGAAGGGACAGCAGGATCAGGGAAGGTCTGAAGCTCTGCGTTTTGCTGAATGATGATGGTTGTGGGGAGAGGAGAAACCCCAAACCCCGATTAGAATGAGGACCCAGGAGGGGAAGATGGCAACAGAATGTGGAAGGGAAGCTTTTTTTTTTTAATTAATTTTTATTGGAGTATGGTTGCTTTGCAATGTTGTGTTAGCCTCCACTTCACAACAAAACGAATCAGTCATACACGTACAGATATCCCTTTCCTTTTGGACTTGCGTCCCGTTTAGGTTACCACAGTGCATTCGGTAGAGTTCCCTCTGCTATACAGTACGTTCCCATCAGTTGTCCATTTTATACATAGCATCAATAATGTGTATGTGTCAATCCCAGCCTCCCAATTCCTCCCACCCCACCCCTTTTCCCCTTGGCATCTATACCTTTGTTCTCTGCGTCTGTGTCAGTACAGTGGCTTTGTCTGATGGCAAAGGAGAAGGAGAAAAAGATGGCGGAAGAGGAGGGGAAGGGGGAGGGGGAGGAAAAGGAAGAAGAGAAAGAGGAGGACAGCAGTGAACAAAAGAAGCAGTAGCGGGCTTCCCTGGTGGCACAGTGGGTGAGAGTCCGCCTGCCGATGCAGGGGACGCGGGTTCGTGCCCCGGTCCGGGAAGATCCCACATGTCGCGGAGCGGCTGGGCCCGTGAGCCATGGCCGCTGAGCCTGCGCGTCCGGAGCCTGTGCTCCGCAACGGGAGAGGCCACAACAGTGTGAGGCCCGTGTACAGCAAAAAAAAAAAAAGAAGCAGTAGCTGATGAGAAAAAAAGATGAAGCTGCTGCTGTCGATACATCGAAGAAACTGATAACGATGAAGATGTTCCCGAGCCCACCCAGCTTCAGGGAAGCCAAGTTCTAATTAACACAGACTTCTGGAAATGGCCTCCTTCTCCCTCATTATGCTCGAATCTATAATGCACACCTGCCCTCTGGCCCATCCCCCAGCTCCCCCTACCCTAAGAAGAAAAGAAAGGACCCTGGGGCCCCCAACAATTCCAGAGTTCTGGTTCAAAGGAGGGTGCTCGGGCTTGGAGAGCTCTGCCCTGCGGTGCAAAGGGGGCTGTAAGGGTAGCTGGTAAAACATTTACCTATGTGGCTGGATGGAGGAAATTGCTGATCCCGTATCACCAACCCCTGGAGGTGGGGATGAGGCCCCCATGACACAGGCTTGTCCAGGTGTGGAAAATATGGTAGTGCCTTTGCTTCCGATGCCCATACGAACAGATCTCACTTCTTCTTTTATCCAAGAAAGCCGTGGAGATGGTAACTAAACTAACTTCCATGTCTTGAGGGATCACAGTTTACTGGGGGCTGTGTTCAGCTTTGACATATTTTTCAATCCTCACACGGGCACTATGAGAAAGCTGTTGTGATTAAACCGAAGCTTCTGAAATCACTGACATTCAAATATTGCCAAAGTAGGAAGTTGGCATTTTCATACGATTCAACCTATTATTATTATTACTGGTTTTGTTTTTATTGGAATTGCAGAGAGGTGAAACAACTTACCCAAAGTTACCCAGCTCCAGCGTTAGGATAAGCTCCTTGCCATGATGGGGAAGCTCACGTGTTCTGGATGCGATTATCTCCGGGGTCTCCATTCATAGCTGCTTCCCTCCCTCCCCTTCTCCAAGCCTCAGTTTCCACACGTGTAACTGAGGATATGACAAAGAAACCATCTGTTAAGCATTAATATGTTCCGGCTCTGTACTGAGCACTCTCCCCCCGTCACCTGGTTTCCTGCTCCCAGCCCCGCTCTGATACAGGAATTACTCAGAGCTGATGCATGCATGGGTCTGAGCTCTGTGTCTGCACCTAGTAGAAGCCCAGCTAATGTTGTCCTTATTCTTGTGACCCCTCTTTCAGGAGCCACAGCATCAGAACAGGAGGGCAGAGTACATTCTGCGACCAGGAATTAAAGCACCTTCCTCCTGGCCCAGCGAACACATGCAAGGCAAGCAGCGGTCCCTCCCGTGGCTCATTCCTAGGAGATCAGAGGCAGACAGGAATACGAGTCTTCCAAATGTCTTACCAGGGAGCGTCAGCACGTCTCTCTTGCAGATGTGGATGACCCTTCATGGTGGGTGAGTCTGATGAGATGTTATGCCAGATCCTTTTCCTACAGCACCTGTCGGGGGATGAAAGGAGGGGACGGAAGGAAGCAAACGCTTGTCATGTGTACATTTGGGTTATGCGGATCACTTTGTTCTATCGTTGGTTCTTTGGTCAAACCATTCATTTGCTAACCATGCATGAGCAGGGACTGTTCTAGGTGCATCCAGTAGCTTCTGATCTCACAGTTTGCACATTTGTGTGTCTTTTAACTCTTTGAAGCCTGCAGCCTGAGACAGTCCCCCTGGCAGCCACTCCACCGGCAGCTGGTCCAGCTCCCTGGGTGCTGTAGGTGCTTAGACACTGATGGCTGAATTAGACTGTGTCACACTAAGGAGAATGGTATTGACCTCTGTGAGTTCATGTCCAGGCTCATCGAAGGCACATTGAAATACTCAGAAACTATTTGTCAGATGGAAGTGAATTGGAGCATAGACGTTCACATTTCTTCCCAAGTCTGGCTGGGGTTTGGGGAGAGGAGAGGTAGGGACTGTTTTTATTTGCTGTCGCTTTGGTTTGATTTTCACCGTATCGACTTCCCTGGAAAGGAAGGGGGCCCTCAGGTGAATGGCGAGGAACCCCAGATCAGGCCTGGCTTATATTCTCATAACTTTCTCATATTACCAGCTCTGGATACCACCCCACAGTGGTATCCAGAGTTCGCCGCCTCATGGTGTAAAAGTCTCCCAAGGATCCTGGTGGACCCTGCAACCATCCTAAATCCCCCCAGAACAAATCCCCCAAGCATAATAACCAGGCATTCCCTAAAGTGAGTGACCCCCAAGCACACAAAAGGTGCACAAAAGGCAAAAAATAATAGCCTGTCTTCATTCTGCCTGGGACCTGCGATGCAATGCCATAAAGCATTTGGTTTAAAATATTAAATGCCATCGGTGATGAGAACATCGTGTAAGATTTGCTTCGCGATGTCTTTCTTCTCAAACTGTCATCAAAAGTGATTTATAGGTGAGAACCGAGTCTAAGAAACAACACGATTAGAATTGAGGGTTGGGGAGATCGGGTTTCCCGGGCAGTCTTGCCATGCCGTTCCGAGTCCCAGAGATGAAAAGCCTGTGTCAACGTCAAGTGCGTGTATGCAGAAGGAACACGTGTTCCCTGCTGAGGTGAAAACAATGAAGCCTTCTGGGGCATTGTAAACTGCTGGTTTCAAAAGGAGGATTCCAGAGGGCCAGGCTGGGGGACACTCCTTCTGCAGAAGCCCACGGAAGTGAGGTTTTACCCAAGGCCAGACTGGCCGCTTTCCAAACTGCGCCTGAAATGTTGCTGTCAAAATTTTACATAATAAGGACATAAGGTCTCATCTATAGTTTATCTTTATTATGTGCCTGGCACTTGTCACAGCAACCCGAGGATTCACATATTATCGTTATCATTCCTATTTCACAGATGAGAAAACGGAGGCTCAGAGAAGTGAAGTGTCTTACTTATAGTTGCACAGCTGGAGTGAAAGGATTTGAACCCAGGCAGCCATGCTCCAGAGCCCACAGGCTTAACTCACTATGTACACAGTAACTTCTAACTTAAAGTGAATCCAAATACCCCTTTTGCTTCGCTTTGTCCATATCTCTCTCTCCCCAAAAGTTGCCATTAACTGAGCACCAACTATGGGCCATTCTCCTGGGTGCATGCTGTATGTTATACCTGATCCTCGTTATAACTCTGCCAAATTGGAGGTGTACTTTACTGTATTCAACAGAAAATCGAGACATGAAGTCACACAGCAACTACGTAGCTAAGCAGGGAATAACATCAAGTCAGCCTAATTCCAAAGAAAACCTGCTTGCCATGAGGCCACGGTGCGTAAAACAGCTCACAAGCATTGTTTTGGGGTCTGAGAGTAAGCGTGCTTCTTACAGATCGGAGTCTCCTGGAAATCACGGAAGGGTTTAGAAGTTAGGGTGGGTTGGGGGATACTCTGGAGTCTGACTACTTGGGGGTCTGGATTGCCTCTGCCTGTGGGACCAAGAAGGTTGAGCTGCTCTGGATAAGCTGGTTGTCGGAGGACAGCATCCGCTATTTTATAATTATGGTTGTTGTTGCTATGGTATGTCAGAGCAGTTTTCCCTTACAGAAGTCTCCATAAGTGTTTGCTGGAGGAGCTGAATTAATTGAGATGAAGGAAATGTTTGAAACAAGGAAAGAGAAAAAGAATTCATCCAAAATTGCAAATCAAAGAAATGGCCAGAGACTTGTTTTGTGTCATCTGTATGCTGTTTGTATCAGTCACAGTAAGTTTGATTCTACCGCAGTAACAAACAGCCCCCACGTTTTAGGAGCGTAAATAACAAACATTTATTTTTTGCTCTTCCAACATGTTCATTGTGTTTCTGCCGGTGGGATCAGTGGGGTTCCTTTGCTCGTTTGTTATTACAATAACTTAAGAACTGAGGCAGAGCGCTTATCTCTTCATGTGCTTCCGTTGTAACTGAGGCAATGAGAAGAATCTGGGGGAATACTGCATTGGCTTTTATAGTTTCTACCTGGAAGCGACGTGTGTCACCTCTCCTGACACAGTAGCCAAAATGAGTCACATGGCCACCCCCAGCTTCAAGGGGACAAGGCGAGTGCACGTCCATCTTGTTCCCGGGCAGCGGCAGCTCCAGAACTATTTGGTAAATAGCACCAGTGAAAACCACAACGTACGCATAGTTTTTAATTATTTGCAAATACCTTGTAACTAACTATTTTATATGAATTTAGAGATCTAAGTTCTCTGCACAGAATTGGAAGATCTGGCAGCACTGACCCACTGGAGGCAAGCAGTGGTGGCCCTTTAGAAGAGGCGTACACTTTCCACTTTGCTGCTGGCCCCACCTGGCCCCCTTCACTCATTTTGGTTAGGTGCCTGGCTCCTGGGAGCATTTGGTGTGCAGACGTCTGGTTTGGAAGGATGAAAGTAGCCGCCCCGAGCTCATTCTGGCATTTCGTTTCCATCACCAGATGCGTTTGTAATCTACTCCCATCCCAGAGATGAATAATGTTAATACCCTCGAAGTGCCTTGTGCAACCCAGGGATCAGACCCGCTGGCTGTAGCGCTTAGGCTTGTTGGAAGCAGTGGGATTGCATAAGCCCATGAAGGGAGTGTTTAAGGGATTCATGAAGTTGGGGGAGGGAGTGTGAGTCTGCAGGCGGAATTGCAGAGCCCATGCCCCTGGTGAGGGGATGCCCAGGCTAGTGGGAGCTAAGGCAGACAGCCGTTTCTCCTGGTAACGTCCTGTTTCACTTAAGCTGCCGCTGCCCATACAACTCCTCTGGGTTCCCAGCATCCCCATATGAAAGAGGAGTGGGAACCTTCCTGTGCAACCAGCAGCCTGGGTTGAGACAACGTTCTGTTCTCAGTTGTGACCTAAACCCAGTAGGGCGTAGAAGGACTACAGTGGGAAGGTGTAAGGTTGCAGTCAACGAAAGACAGTGTATCAGTCTGGGGAGGTTAGACTATGTTGCAGTAACAAACAATCCCAGAATCTCAGTGACTGAAAGCAGCTAGAGATTATTCTCATTCACTATTTTCACTCACTTGACTCGTGGATCTCGAATCAACAGGACCCCAGCAATCTTGACTCTGCTTACAGTAGCCACTCATGGTCGGATGATGGATTAGCCACCATCTTCACAATTGTCAGTCTCCATCCTAGAGTGAGAGGGCTCTGGAGGGTGCCACATCAATTGTCAAATCTCCTGCCCCAGAGTGACATGTGTCTCCCACCCTCCATATGCCCCACTCAAGAATGGGGGGAGGGACAGGAAGTGCACAGAAACAGACATACTTGGTGAGCAAATTTGTGAATGACCACTGTATTGGGAGAGGAGACTGTTGCTTGTATAAACACTATAAATAAAAAGACGTTGTTAGACAAGGGCATCGTTATTAGCAACAATTCAGTGCATCCGTCTTCAAGGCCACCTAGCCTCTGTACTTGCTGTTCCCTTTGCCTAGGACACCATTCCTTCTGCTCTTCGACGTGCTTCTTGTCATCATTCAGGTTAACTGCCGTGACCTTGTGGAGGGCTTCCGTGACTACTCTATCTAAATTGACACCTCTTTGCCCCTTCCCCATTCTATTGTGCATCAAGTTTGAAAATTTTTCTTCCTAGCCCTCATCACTCTCTGGGCTGATGTTTCAAAAAAAAATGTATGTGTTTGTATTTATTTATTGTCTTCGTTCGTTCTCCCACACTAGAATGCAAACACCATCAGAGCAGGCACTGTTGACCTTCACAGCTATATCCCCAGCATCTTGGGCAATGACTAGCACATAGTAGGTGCTCGATAAAGCTCTGTGAAATACATTTGAAATAAATACATGCCCCCTAAATACGCATGGATGGACCTATCAGTGACTACAACTAGTACAACGCGTACTTTGCTACTCTCCCCATCCACCTTGCCAGGCAGGTATTAGGGTCAGTCCCATTCTGCAGAGGAGAAGACTGAAACTCAAAGAAGTAAAATGACTTATGCGAAGCCAGAACTAGAACATGGCAGAGTCCATATTTAAACCAGGGCTTGCCGAAGCTTATGCCATTTCTACTGGGCTCTGCTGGGCCTCAAAACGCAGCTATTCATGAAGCCTCCTGGGTGCCAGGCGTGGGGCCAAGTGCTACGGGGAGGAGATAAGTTCTAATTCATGTTCTTTGCCTTTTTTTCAACAGAATTCCACTTTACTAGTCTAGGGTTTCGGTGATTCTATTTAGTTAATATTTGATTTACAGGTGGTAGTGGGTTGAATGGTGACCCTCCAAAAAGATACGTCCACATCCTAACCCTCAAAACCTGTGAGTGCGACTTTATTTGGGAAGAGGGTCTTTATGGATGTAATTAGGTTAAAGATCTCAAGGTGGAATCATCCTGGATCACCCAGGTGGGCCCTAACCCCAAGGACAAGTGTCCTTATAAGAGACAGAAGAGAAGAAGACACAGACACAGAGGAAGATGAAGCAGAGGTTAGAGTTACGTAGCCTTGAGCCAAGGAAGCCAGCAGCCACCAGGAGCTGGAGGACGCCAGCAAGTGTTCTCCTCTAGAGCCTCTGGAGGGAATGCAGCCCAGCTGACACCTTGATTTTGGACTTCTGGCCTCCAGGCTATGAGCGAATACATTCTATTGTTTTAAGCCACGAATTTGTGGTAATTTGTTACAGCAGCTACAGGAAACTAATACAGGTTCATATCTCGGATGTGACAAAGTTGTATATTTTGGACATTGGATTGTATTCATTAGAAATATCAGAGCTCCCGTCCTTTGCCCACCTCCTTAGGTGCCCCTCACCCCATGGTCACTCATGTTCTGATGTCATGTACCTCTACCCAGGGCCAGAACCCCATGGTCAAGCAACCTCATAATGGACTTGGTACCTACTATGACAAAGCCCCTTGTAACCTTCCCCGACAGTTTGCACACACTCCTCCCCAAGTGTCTGTCCTCTGTTGGAAGTGTAGCGCTGGACCCACAGTATAAGATGCAAGCAAAGTGCCAGGAACTTGGTAAATGATAACTGCTTCGAATCCCAGCTCTGCCACTCAGAGTCTTGGTTTCCTTGTCTGCAAAATGGGCTCAATCTTAGCTTCACAGGGTTGAGATGAGTCTTAAATGGGCAAGTATATTTAAACCTTTAAGCAGAGTGCTGGCATTCAGTGCATGCTAGCAATTATTGCTATTATGGGACCAACTTGAGAAATATAATTATTGGAAAGCTACATTAACTCATCCAGCTCAGTTTAATACACTCTGCTAAGAGGCTGTGGGGATGCATAGCAAGGTAGGATACTGCATGTGCTGTGGAAGAAATGGCTGAGATGTTCATCATAAGATGTAATTATACTGGGTTAAACGACTCTGCTTAAAAAAGGGCAAGAGCCTTGCCAAAGTACCCAAATGGCCTGTTTGGGGGTGAAATCTGGGTTAGAGTCCAGTTTAGTAAAAAGGAGAAGGCCACATCCTCGACTAAGCCCCATAAGAAGCATATAGAGAGTAAAAGTGCTTCCATATTTCTGTGCAACAAACCAGATGGCAAGAAATGTAAAATCAAACCTATTAGGAGAAGACAGAAGAAACACATTTAAATGACTGTTTTCATCTACGTGCAGCATGACATTGGTAAAAATGCGAACTATAGTCGTTAAAAGGAGGACCTTTCATCAAGAGATGTCTTTGGTTACACGGTTCAACATTCTTCTTTTGGTCCAACACTAGAAGAAAGTCCATGTGACATGTTAGTGTCTTGATCAGTCTTTGAAAATTAATGGCCGAATCAAAGGCTGTCAAAAGGCCCTCTTCTCCTGTTAGCCTTTTAAAGGAATATATTAATTTGCACATCACGTTGTTTGCTGGCATTCCGGCTGCCATCTACTATTCTCCCGCAGAAAATGAATTCTCCAGAATGCCCACAAGTGTGAGCGTCACTGTCATTTCTCGTTGGGTTTTGTTTGTTTCAGGCATTACATGTCCAGGCTGTGTAATATGGATTCAGTGCCTTCTCGTTAATAAACCCAGCGTTTAGCATGTGGCAGCTTCAATTCTCGCCATCCTCGGCACTATTCAAAGATGCTTTCCACTCTTCGGATGGGTTCACATCGACCCTCCAACCTCATTAACCTGAATCCTGTCTCTCTTCTCCCCAGGGGGAGGAGAAGCATGCCAGCCCTGCACCTTCCCCATTCCTCTTCCTCTCCACAGTCTGGGACAAACTCTCTCTGGAGAAATCCTCTTGTGTCGGGCATTGCAATCGCAATCACCGGTTTCCTCGAGCAGAATTCTGCCTGAGATGATGGGGGTGTGTTTTTGATTTGAAATGAGTCCACATCTGGGACTCACTTAACTTGATTTGGGAAGTCCTGTGTTTCTGATCCAAAAAAACAAAACAAAATTTTTTGTGAAAATAAGCCTGATTTTTTTTTCCCCCCTTTCGGTGTGGATTGATTTGTCTTCCATTAGATTTAGCTTAGAAGGAAGAAGAGAAGAGAGGAAGAGACAGAGAGAACAATGAACGCTGAATCCACTTGGCTTCAGGACCGCCTTCCCTTGCTAGCTGATGAGGTCTTAACGTCTGCGGACTGATTGAATTATCCACTTCCATTGAAAGGGAGAAGGCAAGGATGGAATCCTCTTCCTGATTGCTGTCCCTTTGGGTTTCCTGCCCAGAAAAAAATGGTGCAGGATGAAGGGAAGGCTATTAGAAACCACAAAGAAGCAAAATCAGCTTGTGTATTGGCTGGCCTGAATTACCAGGGTATATACTCGGAACTTTATTCCATAGTAACTGCACAGCCCTGGAGGATATCTGGATATAGAAAATATGCAATGAGCGCCACCCCAACTCATCTGTTTACTAGGATATATAGACGATTCACCCAGTATGAGCAAATCCAAGTGTAAGAATCAGATGTATATGGGGGATGTGGATGACATGCAGAGATGATGATTTACATTATAAAAAATTCATTTTTCCCCACAGGAATACACTATAATTTTTTAAAATTAGTTAAACCCTCTACTTAAATATTTATCTAATTTGCAAAGAATGAGTGCTACGTATTTTTTTCACTATAGTTTTTTAATGGCTAAACCCTCTACTTAAGTTTTCATTTAAATTTCCAAAAATGAGTGATACATGTTCCTTTAATGTAGTTTTTAAGAGCTAAACCCTCTACTTAAGATTGTAATCTAACTTTCCAAAAAGAAATGCATAGTTTTAAAAGAAAGTTGCCTAAAGTGGAGATGTATCTGTGACCCTCAGTAATTGAGTCTAACTTTTGATTTTAAAAATATAACATGGAAATATCACGTGTGAGAAAAAGAACACATGTGCACGCACGTGCATACACACACACACACACACACTTTTGGGTATAACCTGCCTGACCTGTGCTTGTCAGAATCCCCCACGCTCCAACAAATCATAAATAACTTTGAGTATGAAATTTATGTATTACTATAGCACACAATAATTATTTACATTTTTTATTATGATTGTATAAGCAGGGTGGAGATGGGAAGTCTGGAAATATTACAGTACAAGCTCTGGTATTCAAATCACTGTTCTACCAGTGACTACCTCTGTGATCTTGAAAAAGTTAATCAATCTCATATGTGATAATAACATCCACTTTATGGGGCCTTTCCGAGGGTTAAATGAGCTAAGACACTTAACACAGCAACCGCTGCTTGATTCATTTTTAAAAATGATTATTTCAAAATCAGAATTATGATTAAATATGATGAAATAAAATAATATATGTAAGCATTCAGTAGAATTCCTGGAACTCAATAAACATTCAAAAATTTTTAAGGATCCAGCCAAAGAAATAATCAACCCAGACATTGAATACATTAATGGAAAACAAGGGTTACATCAGCTGAAACAAGCCTGTAATTAGGACAGGAAATAGCAGAGTTTAAGCTCCTTCACCAAGAGAACTGAATTTGACTTTTGCGGCACAACCAAAATTTCAAACTGAGTTAGATCAGCTTTGGAAAGAAAATCAACCAGTCACCATGCCATGAGGACCCTTCAAATGCTCTGAACAGTGCTTTTAGCTAACATTTGTTACATGCTTAATGTACATCAGGCTGTGGTTCTAAGCTCTTGACGTGTATAACTCAGCTAAGGCTCACAAGGGCCCTTTGAGGCTGGTACTGTTATTAGCCCATTTTACGGATGAGGACGCCCAGAAGCACAAAGTTCAGTTACTTGTCTGAGACCACACTTAGCGGCAGAGCTAGAACGGACAGGAGCCTGCGTTTAACCAGGACCTTTACTTCCTCACCTGTATCTTCTCTATGATAGATAGATGCCAGCCAAAGAAAGCCCTCTTTCTAAAGATAAAAGACTCAAATACCATAAGCTGGCATTCTAGGAAACTAAAGAGTGGAAAAGGAGAAGAGAACTTAGCCTGGGAAGCCATTGTGTAAAAGTTGGCTGGAAGCACCTTGATAAGCATCAGACCTGTCAGTGTGGCCAATAGGAATGCTCCGTACTGAATGGTGGCCCAAAAAAATGTCCAATAGGAGTGCTGCATACTAAATGGGCCAAATCAAGCCAATCCAATGATCTCTTGTAGAACTTTATTTGGAAATCCTCAGTGCCTAAAAAGAAGGCTGCTTATTTGAGCTCAAATCTCTGTTGCTAACGGTGCTGAGTTACTGTTTTTTTTACAGATAATAGTTCTCTAATGTATTGAACAAATATTTACGGGAGCACTGCTAAATGCTAGGCGTGGGCCAGGCACTGGGGAGAGAATAGTGAGCCGGACTGTTCTGGTTGCTACCCTCATGGAGTTTGTAGTCTAGTGGGAGAAACAGAATTTGAAAACTTTTTCAACTATGTAATTAAATTTACAAAAGGGGAGACGGGGAGTGGGGGAAAAGTGAGTCTTCTTCTTTCTTCTGTGTCTTTCAGACACCCGCTTCTCTCCGGAGTCAGATATTGTTACAATGTCTTGCATGTCCTTTCTCAAGTATTTGATAAATTAAAAACATTATAATCTTGCGTGTTATAATACACGTAACAAATACAAATACATACACATGTATGCACTTTTCCGCCGTACAGGTGACAGCATACTATATCCACAATTATGAGCCCTGCTTGTTTTGTTTAATATCGTGGAGAGCTCTTTCACTAAGAAGTGAACCTTCAAGGTGAGTGTGAGGAATCTGAAACATGCTGTAAAGGCATTGCTGGCAAAGGGTACTGCCTGAGCCAAGGAAACAGGAAGGACACGGATGCTTTCAGAAAGAGGAAGGACACCACCGTGGGGGAAGGGAAGAGAAGGGGGAAGATGGTGGCCAGATGGAACTCTGGTTCTCAGACCTCTATCTGAA
>NW_020172781.1:408811-601791 GCF_003031525.2 Neophocaena asiaeorientalis asiaeorientalis | reverse complement strand
AACCCGCGTCCCCTGCATCGGCAGGCGGACTCTCAACCACTGCGCCACCAGGGAAGCCCTATCTGAAGGACTTTGAAGTAACGTGTACATTCTCCATGTGGTCCGTATTCTGAGGCCCAAAGTCACCCTATGGCTGATGAAGACACTTCCCATCTCCTATGACAGACTTCCATCACTGTAGGTCGTCTCCTCACTGCATGGACCTGCCTGACTTGCTGGTTTCCCTCAAATCCTACATTCTTTCTCCAGTCCCTCTTCGGAACTTTCCCCAGCCCCTGTAGGTCTTTTCAGACAGCCAAGGACAAGGCAAAAAAAGGAGTGGTGGCAGACAGCAAGTCTTGACTTTTTTTTGCTCCAATTTGCAAGAGACAGCAAGATGGAAAAACGTGCCTCTGATTATGACCCCTCTGTGCTTCCTAAAAGCTTCTTTCTGAACTTTTAAGCCTCCTCAAGTTTCAAGTCCTCTCTTTTTCTTTCCCCTGTTCTTTTTTCCTCTATTTAAACTAATCTGAAAAAGCCACAAAAAGCCTCTGACACCATAAACTCCCCTGTAAACCTTGGTTTTATAAGTTTAATTGCCCCATTTTACAATGCTGCGTGCCTGGGTCCTGAAACACTTCAGTTTTGCAGGACAAGTTCAAATTCATGGCAAGAGTCTGGACCACCCCGTGATGGGGTTTTGAACTCTGGGAGCCCACGAGGCACCTGGTTCTGGCCCTGGCTGAACAGTTTCTTTGCAGGCAGCTCCAAGTTGCCCAAGTTACCCAAAAGGAGGCTTGTTCCTAAGTGAGAAAGTTGCCACATCCTTAGAGAATGCCAAGTCCTCTGAAGTCCCCTGAAGCCCAGACTTGGTTCTTGTTGGAGAGAACACTTATAAAACGCCATCAATAAAGAGAATATTTACTATAGCCATGCAAACAATCACTGTTTATCGAGTGCTAGTAACTGTGCAAATGTCTTTTATGGGGGTAATCCTCACTACAGCTCTGTGAGTTGGGACCACTATTCCCACATGTATTACAAGAGAAGACACCTAGGCTCAGAGATGGTGGTTACTTGCCTGAGCACACACAGCAGGTCTGGAACTACAATGAGAAGAGGGAGGCACTTATCTTAGACACCAAATTTATGGGACACCAAAAACCCCAGTAATCAAATAAGAGTTTAATGTGATCTGTAACAAAATGAAGCTGACAAACTATGTCCTGTAGGCTGCCCACCTGATTTTGTAAATAAAGTTTTAGTGGAACCAGGGCCAGGATTAGGGTGAGTCAAGTGAGGCTGAGTTGTACACAAGCAGGGTTGGATCCCGTCTTTATTTAAACTTTTGAAATTTTCTTCATCGTGGATACTCTGCATTCAGTTTTGATTTTTGAAATGCTGCATTAAAATATTATTTATCTCGATGATGGTGTTTTCTGGCACCCCCTTAAATTTCATTTCCAAGGTGAGTGCCTCGCCCGCCTTGCCCTAGTCCCGGCCCTGTGACACAGTGAGGAACACTGACCCCGTGGTGGCAGTCTGTTCGTCCAGCTGACTTCCAAGGTGATTAGGTGTCATGGCCAGGAGGCCACAGTTTCTCCCAGGTGTACTCACTGGTCCTTTGTGCAGTGGCAGCGAGCTGGGGCAAGTCTTCCCTGCAGACTTCACCTGCTCAGGCCAGAGAGGGGCAGTCTCCGGTATCAGATTGCCTCAGGAACACCCAGTGGCCTCCAGCGTAATTACCTGGATGCTCCCTTGTGACACTATGTGTGCTCAGCAATACCTTCAGTCTTGAAGGGGAAAGCGGGAAGGCCTTCAAGGCAAACTTTCTCATCTCATACACTGGCGAGGTCCACATTTTAGTTCTGTTTGCATTTTTCCCCTCTGTCATTATGTTCCAGGTAGGAGCCGGGAGCCCTGGATTTCAGTTCTAGGATGGCTGTTGATTTCTCCTGGCTTCATCTGTCAGCTTCCTTCCTCCAACCATGTGGGTCCTTCTGTGGCTCCTCGCACATTGTGCCCCTGGATCTTTGCACAAGCCGTTCCCTTGACCCCGGATGCCTCCACCCTGCCCCCCATCACCTGGCCCCCTCTCCTTCGCATTTCTGTTCATGCATCTCCCCCTCAGGAAGGCCTTCCTGAAAGGCCCCTCACTGTACCCCAGACGGGACCCCCCTAGCCCCTGCAACCTCTCCTTTGCTGCCCTGTGCACTCTGATATAAATAGACTTCATTATTTATAAGGGTGGGTTTAATTTCTGCATTTCCTACCAGGCAGCTAGCTCCAAGTGGCAGGTCCAGGGTCAGACTTGTCCACCGCCCCATTACCAATGCCCATCGTGGACCTGGAGCCCAGCAGGAACTCAATATATGTTTGTTAACTGAACAAGTGACTCTATGGCCTATGATACTGTCTTAATCTCCCTGACCTACAGGATCCCACAAGTAGAGTGAGTGCCGTTTCATTTCAAAGGGCCTCTGACATTCTACTGTGAGTCTGCGATACCATCTGGGGCCTAGTTAGGGAGGACACAGTACCTTGGAGTTTGTCCAAGGCCTGGGGCTTCCATGGCTCCTGTGAGATGAGATGCATTCTTACTGATCACTGAGCCAGGGAAATGGAGACCGGTCTGGTCTTTTCATCTCAGTTAAGAGATCGGAATCTCCCACAATACCAGAGATTATCCACCCTCCTTGATTAGTCTGTCTGAGACTTGGGGGCCGAGGGAGCAGCTTGAATATTATGCAAATCCATGGAGGTTTCCCCAGGAGTCACTTTCCAACTCAGAGCCTCATTCTGCTTTGGGAAAGAGGATGATGTCATTATTAGGAATTAAAGGCGTCCAACGATAATCGCTGACATCCATTAAGGGTTGGAAATAAACTAGGTTTACTTCACATTTAACAACATTTCAATATGGAGTCGCCCAGCCTGGGAAACTTCTGCGTAGGCTGAAGGCTCACAAAGATTATTAGCAGAGTTAGTTTGTGAGGAGCGGCGCATGGCACTCTGACGACACCGGGTGAAAGGTTTTGATGATGGGCCTGGGTCCCCCACTGCTGTCTTCCTGCCCTGTCTGAATTTCAGTGGATAAGAACGAACATACACTTACTCCCAAACACTCTGGTTCTTGGTGTATGAGGAGGGCAGGTGACGACTGGGGACCCAAGTCTCACTCAGGTCTTCTTAGAGACTTTGGTTCGGACGTTTACCTTCTACTGGCCTTCCATGTGGCGCCATTTGTGAAATGCTTTGGAAGGTCGATGGGAGAAATTCTATAATAATTCTCTGTAAGTTCAACCAAGATGTTGATTCTTATTTTACCTTTAGAGATAAGGTATCATTCTAATCATACTACAAGACTTGTTCTCATGCCAGAACACTGACCTGGGGATACCATTTTCATACCATTTGGGAGTTCCCCTTGCCTCCTCTACGTGAGAAAGCCAACACGGCCCTCACGTCCCCCCGGTGGCTCAGTGGGTGCTGGAAGTGGGCAGCCTTGGGTTGAGTTCCGGTTGTGCTGCTTGCCGTGGTTACTTAGGTGTCAGAGTCGGTTTCTTCAACTATCCACCGAGCGTGACGATGACAATTACACCTACAGCGCGACATCTGCTGTGAGAGTCAGGGGAGATGCTTGATGTCAGGGCCTGGCCCCCAGTTCACGCTGATTCACACATATCAGCCATTATAATTGCTATTTTCCCCCGTCTGGTTCTGGTTCTCATTCTCTGCTACTATGTTCTTCCCTTCCCTTCCTGCCCCAGACACCCATACCCCACCCCATGTGCCTTTCTCCCCCGTGACTCCATTCCATATCCAAGAGCTGAAGTCTCCTCAGACGGTCCCTCTCTCCATCCCGTAAAACCATTTCTTACTTCTCAAAGCCCAGTTCTGAGATCGCTGTGAGGAATAGGCAACATGGCACTTGTTCAAGCACCTGGCATGTATTAGGAGCTTAATAAATGATTTGCTCAAACTGTTGACTGTGAATTAAATGCCTTAAAAGAAATCTGTAGCTATGAAAGGTTGCATTTCCTATGTCTTCCCACAGCAAAATCTCTATTTTGGAAATTCTGTAATTAAAGATTTGTTTCTTTGGCAGAAGCAAATACAGGATTAAAAGCAAATGCTGGTTTATGCTGGGTTACTAATGTTGCAAAGTGCGTTAAGCTGTATTTTGTCATTTGCATCCTTGTGTGAGTTAGTTTCTCCGTTCCTACTTAAAAGGAGCCAAGGCTCAACTTTTAAACTGTGGGATGTGGGGTAGGGGGAGATAGAGCAAGAGAGAATTGAAAAGTTGGTGAGGTAAGAGGGAGAGAAATCAGGAGGCCATAAAAATGTGCTGAAAGAGGATGTAGGAAAGCCCCAAGGACAAACTTTTCCCATTTCACAGAATGGCTAAAACTTAACTCATTCCCCATCTCATACAGGCCCCCAAGACCAAGGGAGAAAATATGACCTATTTACTGTGATGAGCTCAGCCTGTCACACAGTGACTGTCATGTATATAATTGGCACTCAACTCAATATTTGTTGAATTCAACATTCGGCCTATTCTACCACTAACTTATGTTGGAGTGTTTTCCACTTTAAACTTCAGGTCTTCTACTGTATGCTACCATTGTACCAGGGCTACCAAATCAGCTCTCCCTACCTATTGCATCTCAGGTCTAGAATCTCTTGGCTTAAAAGTGAACCATGCTTCTCGACATATGTTTTCTGCAGTGTCTTCAAAAACGTCTGCTTGCTCTCGTAACTATCTTTCTGGTTCTACAAATAATTTCATGAGTCTGGGCTCCTTCGTTATTTGATATTTGATTCAACTTATTCCACGAGTTTATTGTTTACGGGGACTTTGCATCTCATTTTTCTCCTTTCAAGAGCAAGAATAGAAAGAGTGATGGGAGGCCCTGTTTAAACCATTTCTGTGAGAATTTTTTTTTCCACTGCTCAGGAGGGTCCATGTTCCCACTCACCAACCCCTTCCCTTTTTGGGGGGTACTTTGTGTGAGTTCTTTCCTGCAAAGCCCCGACCGGATGAGGGATTGGCAGGATGGGGTGGAATTTGGGCCGGGCTGTGGGTGGAGAACCGAGTTGCTACCACTTTGGGATTTGTTCATTCATTCACTTCATTCAGTAAACATTTATGAAGCATCCACTCCTGGCCAGGAGCTGGACTGGGTTCTCGGTACAATGAGTGGGGGACTAGGCACAATCCCTGTCCTCCCAGAGCTCACGGTCTATGGGGGAAATCAGACAGTTAACAAGCAACGACAATACATCATGATGAACGGGATGGGTCAGGATCGTAGAGATCACCTGATATACTGAGCGCCCACTGGGTGCCAGGAATTGTACACAGTACTTTTGTATGTATGTATGTACGCATTTTTTTTTTTTTTTGCGGTACGTGGGCCTCTCACTGTTGTGGCCTCTCCCGTCGCGGAGCACAGGCTTCGGACGCGCAGGGTCAGCGGCCACGGCTCACGGGCCCAGCCGCTCTGCGGCATGTGGGATCTTCCCGGACTGGGGCACGAACCCGTGTCCCCGGCATCGGCAGGCGGACTCTCAACCACTGCGCCACCAGGGAAGCCCTGTATGTATGCATTCTATTGGAGTGTAGTTGATTTACAGCGCACAGTATGTTTTACAGTCTCTCTGACTTAAGTTTTCTCATCTGTCGAATGGGGATACCCATAGGGCTTATTTCATAAAGCTGTTCTGAGGAGTGAAAGAGTTTTCATTGTAAAGCACTTAGAATAGTGCTTGGCACGTTAACCCGCTAGCTCACCTAATTTGTTTATGGCACATCTCCATTTGACAGACGAAGAAACTGAGGCTCAGAGCACTGAAATGGTTGGCCTTGAGTCCTGAAAGCATCTGAGAACACAGGAGCCATCTGGGAGATTGCCAAGACCCGCCTTTACATGATACAAGCCTGAGAGAATTCGTTGGGCTCACAAATTGGATCTTAGATCCTAAGATCTAATTTCCTCAGATCAGACTTGTGGAAAACTACTACAGAACACACTCTTCAGGAACTGTGGAAAAAGTCGAATCTGGTCCAAGGGGGAAAAAGTAACTACACACAAGCTAATTTCAACTCCAGCTATGGTTCCCCCCACGCCCTCCTCCCACCTTCTCCTTGAGCTCTCTTAACTCTGAAAAACCAGAAAAGCCATTTACTAAGAATAGATTTTCTTCCGTGATTTCTGGATACAAGGTAGGTAGGAAATAGGGGAGAAATAAATGATTCAGAGTCCCCAAACGCAATCATTTTTGGCCTGTGGTCTGGAGAGGATTTAACAGCTGTGAGCGAGACCTCAGACTCGAGCCAAACCTGAATCCTGCTTGCAGTTTGGCGAGACCACGAGTGCAATTTATCTGAAAACACGGGAAGAATCCTCTTCCTACTGCCAACTGGGACCCCAGCAATGGAAATGTTGAGAACTGGCCCGATCTTAGACTGCACTTCCAATCGTGCTTACCTTGCCACGAAAAGCGAACAAACAGGAAAATAAAAAGTCCGAGGCCTTCAATTCTCTGATGACCCTTTCAGCTCTCAAACCAAACAAAATAACGAAACGAAACAAACTCAATTCTCTTACAATATAAACGCTCTGATTCCAAATAATGAAATAGGGGGCGAAAATAAATAACCAGCTTCGGCGAGGGGCTGTTATTAGGCAAAATATTACATCCATATGGCAGCATATTGAGCTACCACTGAACCGATCTCTAAAAAATGCTTCTGGTATAATGTTAAGTTTTAAATAAAAAATGACAGAAACTTGGGTGGGGTAAACCGCATAAAGAAAATAAATACAGATGGGGGGAAATGACCAGAAGGAATTATTCTAGAGCATTTGCCTCTGGGTGGGATGAGTCTTGGTGATTTCTTTATTTATCACCCATTTGATGAACTTTACTGCCCGGCTCTTCTCCTGGCAAAAATATTCTGGGAGTAAATCACTACAATCAGAGAATCATTCCAGTTCTTAGCAGTGTATCAGTAATGACAGCTGACCTCTGGGAGTGGCCCAGGTAAGACAGAACTTCCTGTGATGGCTCCCCTTTTATCTTTACCGCAGAATGACGTAACTCATGCAAATTAGCAAAATTGAGTTATGTTATCATAGTAGTATTTCCCAAAGTACATTTTACAGCACATGAATTCTGGGAGATGTCCCCCCAGAAGAGCAATCCATTTGGGAATTTGTCAGTCACTGGACTGCCTGCAGTTTCCCACTCTTGAAGGCTCACCAGGCACCGTGGTGATTCAAGGCTCTGAGAAATCCTACGTTAAAGCTTATTTACTTTGTTGAGACCAAATTTTCACAGATTCTTTGATCACACATTCTTTTATTGCCAGTAGTTCCTATGATCCTTTCGTGGGACTGGAGTTCCAGGGAATGGCAATAGGAAATAAACCGTGTTAGATTGCAAAACTGACCACGGTCTTTCCCCTTTCCCAGTATCCATGCTTTTTGCAGTGTGACTGTAGCATTTCCCATCAAGCACTGGGGAGTACTTCCATATCTTTGAATCTAGGCTGGCCTGGTGATTTGCTTTGAACAGTAAAGTATAACAGGAAGGACAAGGCAGCAATCTGGGGCCTAGGCTTCAAGAGGTCCTGCATGCCTTCATTTTCTCTTAGAATGGTACCACCACCATGACACTGAGCCTGAGCTATCCTGCTGGAGGATAAAAGACCACTCGGAGGACTGGCAAGAAAGTCCCAACAGAGGCTCCCCTGGATCAGCCATCACCCAGCCAACCCGGCAGCTGACTATAAACACGTTTGTGAATCCTGCAGAGATCGGGAGAACTACCCAGCTGGACTCAGCTCACAAGCTGACGGGAATAATCATGAAGGGAAGGAACACCGGTCTCGGTAGCCGCTAAGTTTGGGAGTCGCTTGTCATGCCGCAAAAGCTGACCTCTACATGTTCTATAATAGGGATCACCTTGCGTTAAGAAAATTATATTTTTCAAAAGTGAAAACTCTGCAACTTTTAGGACTTCGTCATTTGTAACAAATACTGATTCTGATACTACCCATGTGTGTGTCAACCAGTCTGGGACGGAGAATCTACTCTTAAAGACACATACGTGGGGTTTGGGCCGTGTCTATGCTTTTTCCAGGAGAATAAAAGTCCTGCTTCCTGTGTATGCCTGCCCACAGGGCTCCCTTCATAATCCACATCTCATTCAACAGGCTTCTGTTTTACATGCAGCTTCATGAGTTCCTGCAAGCCAGTCCTCTGTCTCCTCAGACGGCAAATTCACTTTGTTTCATCCACAGCTTCACGGAATGGAGAAAAGGAGCAAAAGAAGATAAAAGTGAGGATTTGCCAAGGGGCTGGTGCTAGGGGTGGGAAAGGAGGCTGTCCTGAGCTGTGGGAAGCCAGAGTGAACAAGGCGGAGGCAGCCAGTTGCAGAGAGATCTGGGAGGAGAGTATGTATGTGAACAGGCAAAGAAACTCCCGAATGAACTGGTTATTGACGGAGTCAGCCTCGCACGCAGCTCTGCCATCTTGTCAAAAGGCTTTTATTTGTCCTTTTTTGTGAGAGTCCTGGGAAGCGATCATTAAAGGAACAGACCCGAGGCAGTCCGTGCTGATCTGGGCAGCGTGTGCGCCTGTGCCTGCCCCTGCCTGGCCTCCCTCTGGCCCCCACCCCCCTTTTACAAGGGCCAACTGGGTTGCAAGGTTAAAGCCAGAGGGGACAAATTGGTGTTGCGGGGGTTTTTTACAAAGTGCAAAGGATCAAAGTCATTAGCAAAGGGCGAGAGAGCAGGCCTGTTCGAGAGGGAAGCCAGCCACCCAGCGCCTTCCACGAAGCATGGCTTGTCTTTCCCAGGTCTGCTGTGGAAGCCTCCACACAGCACAGAGGAATGACACATTGCAGCCCTGCGGGGTTTTGGAAGGGACTCCTTTGGAACCAGGCAGGAAGTGAACCCAGAAGGAGCCAGTTCCAAGCCAGGAGAGTTTTGGGGGGATCTCCAGGTAGCCTGAAAGGAAGATGTGAGCCTTGAGTGAAAAGTTCACGAGGAGTCTGTCTGAGACATTTCATTGCTTCCTTCCTGTTTCAGATGGAAACTCGCATGGCCAGAGCCAGATTGGCAAAGTGAGCACTTCCAAAGCTTATCAACTGTGATGTGGCGGGGCGAGACTTATGGAGCAAGGGATTGTCCACAGAATTATTTTAAGTGGCCCATAGACAGGATTATAAATTACATAGACTCACTCGACAAACAGCTCCCTCCCTCCTTCCCTCTCTGATTCTACCAAGAAGAAAGTCTCTGTTTGGTACCAGTGTGCTGTGATAAGCAGAATAATGGCCCCCAAAGATGTCCACGCCTGTGAATACGTTACCTTGCCTGGCAACAGGGACTTTGCAAGTATGATTAAGGTTAAATCCTTGAGATGGGGAGATTATTCTGGACGATCCAGGTGGGACCCATGTAATCCCCTGAGTCCTTACAATCCAACAACTTGCCTTGGCTGCAGAGAAACGGAAAGACCGCAGCGTGACAAGGACCCAAAGGTCCTGAGAAGTTGGAGGACGTGTGTAAGGACCAGACGGAGGCTGCCTGGAGGTAACAGTGGTCCCCAGCTGACAACCGGCAAAGAAACGTAGGCTTCGGTCTTGCAACCATGTGGAACTGAAGGAGCGAGGAAACGCTTCTCACCAGAGGCTCCAGAAAGGAACGCAGCCCTGCCCCACCTGAGGCTTCTGACTGCAGATCTGTAATATAAACACTGTTTTAATTAACATGTATTCCATTTTTTACAAATAAAGTGGAAAAGGGTATGGGTGCGACTGTAAGTACGAAAGACCCTCCTACTCAAAACTTCAGGAAGGTTCTAATACCCAGCTAGGATTTGGTACCATTGTAGGGTGTTCATTGTTTTTATCTCTAGGCTTCATTTCTATTTGTGGTAAGTGGTAATGGCTTTCTATTTACGGTACTGATTTCAATTTTCCTCCTTTGGGGTGAATTTATTTAAGAAAAACAAATTGAGTTTTAAAAATATCAGTAAGTAATAATGTGGATTTTGTGAATTGACTAATATTGAAATATCTAAAAATTGGGAAATACCAGTCCAGAGTTTTCTGAATAGCCCTCTGCGGGTTCAGGAAACTGACAGGTAACTCTGCGTGTGATTTGCATGTATTTGCATTCATTATATTGACCCACACAAGGGCCAGTGAGAGGCAGGGCAAGATGGCCTCAGTGTTCTTTCAATGGCTATGCTCAGTTATTAAGTATTTCTCAGCTGGCCTTTGGTATTAGGACTGGAAGGAAAAAAAGTGTTCAGAGCAGCCAACCAGGTAAGGCTCTGTAGCGTGGATTAACAATCAGACTTTGGAACCAGTCAGTATTGGCTTTGAATCTTGGCTCTGCCCCTTAAAGCTGTGTGACTTGTGTCAAATACCGTAACCTCTCTGAGCCTCAGTTTCCTTGCCTATAAGAAAGAACCAATGAGAAAACTCTCATTGAGATGAAGTGGGGATTTAACAAGGTACTATTTGTAAAGAGCCCAGTTGATAACACGTAGTAAACGGTGTCATCCGTTATTATTACTCTTAGCTGCCTGCCAGTGGCCTATTCGCTTACTGCTCGTGATCTCTGCCTCTGGCGTTGGAGGACTTCCCCGAGGGGTCTTCTGGGCATGGCTGGGGCAGACAGGCTCCAGGCACGCTAGGCCTGGGCTGGTCTCTGTCACCCTGACATGCAGAGAAAAGCAGAAGGAAGGAATCCCGCAGAGCTGTATGAAGCTGGGTGGCCAAGCCTGCCTGCAGACGTTCTTTCCCCTCCACACAGAGGCTCTGGCCCTTTTCACGGATGGAATTTGAAGAGAGAACATGCCCTGGCTGGGAACAGAGAGATGCAAGGCTTCTCAGCTCTGACCAGGGAGGTGGTTTGGAGGGGCAGTTTTGCCTGGGACTGACTGGTGGGGGGCAGGGAGAAGAGGGCACAGAAATAAAGGGCCTCTTTCTAGCTCTGCTACTCGGGTTGTGCTTTAAAAACAGTGTGGCTTTGGGGATCAAACAGGCTTGTTTGGAATCCTGCCTCTGCTAGCTGTGTGGCTTTGGGCAACTTACTTCCCCTCTCTGATCATAACTTTAGTTCATGTTTATTAAACCCTGACTTTGTGGCAGGCTCTAATCTAAGCGCTTCACAAATATTGAATAATTTAATCTTCACAATAAGCTAGTGAGGTAGGTATGATTACTATCTCCATTTTCCAGATGAAAAGGCACATGGAGTTTCTGCACCTGGACCCAAGTCACACACAGCTTAAACATGGCAGAGCCAGGATTCAATCCAGGGCAGTCTGGATCTAGAGTCTGTACTTTGCTAGTCTTATGGTGATTTATTATTTTCAAGACTCTCATATTTGTTATAGCCTGCTTAAATCTTTAAAGGCTATGTTTTCTGAACCTGATTTTTCAGATTCCAAATATAGTCATCAGACTCTGAGATCACACAAGTGTGCTTACTATGTGATAGACTTTGGTATCCTGTCTTAACAGCCAGAGAGCTCTTCTTTCTTCCCTCATTTTTTCCTTTCTTTCTTCTCTCCCTCCCTTCCTCTCTTCTTCCGTTCATCCAACCAGCACACACTTATTCTCTTCCTACTGCGTACCAGATACCATGCATATGCTATGTTCCTATGTTACTCCTTCTTGCCCTGTCCCATGCCCTGGTCGTTGACATGCTCTCAGTCACCCACTCGCCCCCATCCTTGTGCTCAGGAGGCCAAGCCCTTCCTAGATCAGAACTCCAAGCAGACAAAAGTGCTGGCAGAGTTTCCCCCGTCATTTGTGACCCTGTCAGCAAGCCAGGGCCCCGCTGAGAGCTGCGTTCTCAGCCGAATTAGTGGCAGAAGCCGCCGCTGTTGAAAGGAGGCCTTGCTGAGACCCACACTGTTCCCGGACAGCCGCCAGACTTCTGGGGGTCTTTAGGTAAAAGGGCAGACCCCACCCAGGCAAGGCTCCTGGGCTTACATTCTGTCTCAGAAGAAATCCAGTAGACGTGGAGCCAAGGAGGAGGCTGCAGGATGGGGAGCTAAGTCTCAGACAGGGGCAGGGGGTGGTGGAGCCGTTCCCAGAGCAGGTTTTACCAATAAACCTCCAAGAGGGAGGAGGACCTGGTGTCTGGGGCCTGCTAAACAGAGGGTGGTGGCTGTAAGCCCAGGATGGCCTATAGATTGATCAGGGTCCTCAGGACGCAATGGTGATGATGTCCAGGCTCTTCTTTTCAAAAGAAAAACCATCAATGAGTTTGAGGGCAATTTGGAGGGTGTGATGGTTGAATTGCAGCTCAATCACTTAACTCAATGGGGGTCTTAGGGCTTGTTACTTCATTCCTCTGAGCCTCAGCTTTTGCATCTGTAAAATGGGCATGCTGACGGCCTTCCGTTCACTGCTGTCTTTGAAGAGGATTCTATGCTCCATTTTTAAGTGAATGTGCACTTAAATTTCTTTTATAAACAGAAATACATTAACGTTATTCCAACAAATTCATGAAATTTCAGCAGTAATGCTTACAACAATTATCTACAATTTATTTGATGTCTACTCAGAATGTCTTCAACATTCATAACGGGGAATGCTGCTCTCAGTCCTTATCTTCCTGGGATCTGGTTTCCCCACACCACCTAATCCTCACCTATGCTGACATTTTTCAGGTCTTAATTTCTCTCTTTCTCACTTTTTTTTTTCTAAGTCACTTTCTTCTCCCATGATAACCCGCATGCTACCTCTTGGTGCCTGTGCTCCTGATTTTAAGCTGCTCTGCTTCCCTGGTTCTTCTCCCTCCCACTGCCTTCCTGTCTTAACAAAAGTTGTTCTTTCCACCCAGAATGCCTCCCTTTTCTAATAGCTGCCCACGTAAATTCAAAATCTTGTTTGGCCTTCAAGGTCCTGATGAAATGATTCTTCTTTTGAGAAGCTTCCTTTGGCTCTGTCCCCTGCGTGGTTCTGTGATATATCTGAGCACCTATTGGTAATAATCATGGCAATGACCACCCCCAGGAAGAGCAATGGCCTGTGCCTACTGCATAATGAGTGTCTTTAGGTGCTAATTATTATTATATGTATTGGCTGCACCAATTCCCTGTAGCCATGCTCTTTGCCCTGTCACTTGTCCTTTTCTCTAACTCTGGACTCAGCCGTGTAGCTTGCTTTGGCCAACGGGATGGTAGCAAACTTGATGGAGTAGAGGACTGAAAAGTCACTCAGGCATTTCTTTGCATGCACTCTCTAGGACCCCTGTGATTGACACAAAAACATGCCTGGGTTAGCCTGCTGGAGGATA
Organism: Neophocaena asiaeorientalis asiaeorientalis; assembly: GCF_003031525.2. NCBI lineage: Eukaryota > Metazoa > Chordata > Mammalia > Artiodactyla > Phocoenidae > Neophocaena > Neophocaena asiaeorientalis. The sequence goes on along the minus strand of NW_020172781.1, from coordinate 588,476 downwards.
AGACAGGTCTTTGTCTCCTCTCTAAGAAGAAGGTCTAGTTATTACAGCCAGGGCCATCCAAGATCAGCCAACAACGAGCCAACTATAAGATACGTGAGTAAGCCCCAACCGAGACCAGAAGAACCATATAGAGTGCCCGGTCAAGACCAGCAGAAATACCCAGCTGACGCCAGGACTCATGAGTAATAATAAATGATTAAATCTTGGGATGGTTTGTTACACAGCAATAGCTAACTGATAAAATCACCATCAATTTTGTTATTGCTGGATGCTTTGTATGTGTCAGAAAACCCCACTAAACCCTTTACAAACATCGTATGATTTGGTCGTCACCTAAACTGGGACATGATTTCCATTTTAAAGATCAAGAAACTAAGGCTCAGGGAGTTTGCCACTTTTCCAAACCATTGGGATTGGAAAGTGGCTCAGTACCTTTTCGAGGAATCTGGTCCTGGCTTCTCTACTTTTATCATCACTGGTGATCTGACCTTTTACTTTTTGTGCTTCAGTTTCCTAATCCATAAAATAAAGATGGTAACAGTCACTATGGTTACAGAGTTCTTATATGGAGATGGATATAATGTTTGCAAATTGCTAAGACCAGTGCTTGGCTCATAGTAAGCACTTCATAAAGTATTAGATATTCCATTTCTCTTTCTCTTGCTTTTTTTTTTTGCTTTCGATAACCTGGTACAGGTAGACCTCAGAAAGTGTCCAGCCATTGCAACAAAACATGATTGCAATAAAGCAAGTCACATGAATTTTTCTGTTTTCCCAGTGCACATAAAATTATGTTTATACTATACAGTAGTCTATTAAGTGTTCAATAGTGTTATATTTATAAAAAAAAAGTACACACCTTAATTAAAAAATAGTTTCTTGTTAAAAAATGCTAACCATTATGTGAGCCTTCAATGAGTCGTAATCTTTTTGCAGTAATCACATCAAAGATCTCTGGTCACAGATCACCATGACAAATGCAAAAGTAATGAAAAAGTTTGAAATTCTGTGAGAATTATCAAACTGTGACATAGAGACATGAAGTGAGCATGTGTTGGAAAAGTGACACCGATAGACTTGCTCCGTGAAGGGTTGCCAAAAACCTTCAACGTATAAAAAACACAGTATCTGCAAAGCACGATAAAGTGACACACCATAAAATGAGGTCTGCCTGTATTTCTATAGTTGTCATCTCCTATGTAGGCGAAGGCCCCTTGGAGGCTGGGTTCATGTCTAGCTATTCTAGGTGACCCATCACAGTGCCTTGCCCAGAGCGGTTGCTTAGCAAGTATATATTGAAAGTCTATTTTGACTCATTTCACTAGAAAATGAGAATGACCTTAGTGTCCTCAGAAGAGGAGGAGACCAAGAGGACATGGAGAAGGAGGGTGGGCTACGGCTATAGTGTGAAGGCTTTAAGCTAGACTCAGAAAAGAACTTCTGGGAAGGTAGAGAAACAGCTTTTTTTGTTTGTTTTTTTTTGGGGTTTTTTGCCAAAGGAAATGTCCTGCTTTTCCCTAGCAACTTTAAACACTCTCAACTAGGCATAATTTTAAGACTATTTGGAGACTAGGGGGTGGTACTGAGAATAGTGACCCCACGATGCCCTTGCCCACTCCAGGGATCCTTCTGAGGCTTGAGGCGAAGGCAGACAGCTCTCCTGCCTGTTCCCTTCCACTATTTTTCTTTGCAGCTGTCTCTGCATTTCGGATTCCATGGCTCTGCCAGGGACTCTATTTTGGGATTTGTGGGAACAGGCTGGTTTCAGCAAAGAGGAAGCTGTAGAAATCTCAGTAAGCTCATTCCCCTGGGCCTCCCAGCCTGCTCTGAGGGCAGCAGGGATTCAAAGATGCTGCTCCGGGGTCCAGCGTCCCAGGCGTGTGCGGACTGGAGAACAGGATGCCTTTCTCCAGCAAACTCCGGCAGCTGGGGTCAACCCTCATCTCTGCTGAAATCGGCTCGCTTCCGGGCTAGCTGCCCTGAGGGCCAAGGTGCGCCTGCTGGGGTCACATCCCCCCCCTCCCCCAACCTCGCAAGCCTGCAGACACCGAGCTGGGCTTCCGTGAAACTGACACCGAATTCCCACCGCATCCCCGGTCTCTTTCCACAGGGAGAGAACTAGCAGGTGGCAGCTTGAGGGAGACCAGCTCTGACCCTCAGAGGGGTATGGGGGCCAGCGGTCACGTGTCTGTCTGTCCACACGTAGCTGGGCGTGTGGGTTTGTGGGTCTGTGTGTCCGTGTGAATATGTGAAAATCTGCGTACGCAGTGGTGCGTGGCTGTGCGTTCATGTGGGTGTGCTGTGAAGGTGCATATGTGTGTTTTCATGGAGATGGGCATGAATCTATTGATTTGTATGTGTGTGTGGACGTATGTGTCCATTTTCATCACGTTCTGGAGGCCGTTATCTTTAAACTTTTAATTCACTTGATTTACATAAGTAATATGAGTAGTATTGAATTGTATGGGCAAACCATGGATCATTTAACCTATCAGGCACTGGCCAATGTTTGGATCCTTTTTGTCCATTGCAAACAAAACTGTAATGTGGGGCTTCCCTGGTGGCGCAGTGGTTGAGAGTCCGCCTGCCGATGCAGGGGATGTGGGTTCGTGCCCCGGTCCGGGAAGATCCCACATGCCGCGGAGCGGCTGGGCCCGTGAGCCATGGCCGCTGAGCCTGCGCGTCTGGAGCCTGTGCTCCGCAACGGGAGAGGCCGCGACAGTGAGAGGCACGTGTACCACAAAAAAAAAAAAACCCTGTAATGTGCATCCTTTTAAGCAAAGTTGTATGCACCTTTCTTTGCGTGAAGGAAGTGAAGGAGTACATAGGTCAAAGGGTGTTCACATTTTGTTAATTTTTGCCCAGTTTGTGTTGGCACACAGTAGGTGCTCAATAAATGATGGTTGAATGAACTAACTGGTGACTGAGCATCAGTCCAGCTCTGGAACGACAGACACCCTCACACTCACAATCTACCACCTCCTTCTAGCTGTCAAAATCTCAAAGGAAGCTGTGGGGCTTAGGGAAGAAAACAGAATGGAATACCCCCACTGAGGACCAGTTTCTACCGATATGGAGGAAACAGTCTCTGAGAGTGTGCTCCCTCCGCAGGCACCTGCCCCACGGCTGGCTCCCTCAGTGCAAGAAGAAGAGGAAGAGGGACTCCAGGTGTGACGTCCAGGTCCTGCTGCCACATCCATCAAAGGCTTCCTAATGTACTAATAGCCCTAATGTGTGAACATTGATTTCTGGGGTGACGCCAAAGCCGAGATGACTTACATTCAATTTCCCATTGGTGATGCACCATTGATCTCCATGGGCACTGAAATATTTATTAGAAAATATTTATTAGGAAGAGCAGGATTGGAAGGGCCCTGGCCAGGGGAAGTAAGCAAGTGACCCATGGGTGAGAGATTCAGGAAGCGAAGGAGAAATTCCCAGGAAGAAGATAAGGGCGGCCCGGGGACCTCCAGGAGCCAGGAAACCACACTGGGCTCCAGGCCAGAGGTGGGGGGGGCGCATCAGATGGCACCTCCTTGGAGATGCTTTCTGGACCACCCCGCCTGAAACAGCCCGTCACTCTGTGTCACATCACGCTGCTGGCTCCCTACTTTTTATTGAGTTTTGATTGATATACAGTAAAATCTGCCAATTTTAAGTGCACCACTGAGATGTGAGATGGCTCCTCACGTGCCCATACATGATACACCTTTATGTGCTTTGGCACTCGGGTCCACATTCCCACACAACACAGCTTTGGGTACACACGCACACACCCTCATAGCAGACGCATTGCCTACCAAGCGCACACTCGTACACAAACCTACTTCCACAGGGAATGGAGCACGACAGAAAAACACAATTAGTCTACCCGTGTATTTATCCAAACAAACATTCCCACACATTTGTGCAATTGTCCGCATTGTCAGGCATACAAACTCACACACATATTTTCAACATAGACATACATAGATACACACATATCCGCATATATATAAATATTCCCACGCATCCTCTCTTGTACAATATTTATATGGAAACATCCATATACCCCAGTTAGACATGCCGACATACACCTAGGTACCCATACCCATGCACATTCACACACATCTACACTCAGACACGCATGTACGTCGATTCCATGCAGACATGCATATGTGTCGTATGCAGGATAACGTATATGCATAGGCCCTGTGTACAGAGTCAAATATAGAATCCACATTTCTGCCAACATGGACCCCGACACACAGAAACTCACACACATGTGCGCTCCATAAGACATATGTACACACATATGTAAACATGCCTTACGCATGTGTCACATGCGTATACCCATATGAAATGTACACATATTTGATCCAAACATGCACAGAAGTTATGTTATGCCCCCTTCCCTTATTTGACCCTGAATTCTAGAATTCTTCAATTTGGTTTGCCCCACTCAGCACCTTTCTGGACCTAATCTTCTCCCAATACATGGCCCCTGTGAAACTCTCATTTCCCGCGTGGAGTGTCCTAGCAAAATGTCCCATCGTGACACACCTCATTTTTTGAAGACACTTGGTACTCTTTGGAGACACACAGAGGGCCCTGGCGTATTCGCTGGGGATCCTAAGGGGCCCGAACCAGGTGGAATCTGGACGTTGCTGACATCCATTCAGCAACCTCCAATGAGACAGATACATGTTTATTCATTTGCAAGCAAAATCACAACTCCCTTCGGGACTATTTGTCCCCTAGTCAGAAATTCTCTCTCCCTCTCTGCCCTCACACTGCACCTTATTTATACCTGTGACTTTAAAGCCCAGCTCCTTTGCCCTATTTTAGAGTCTTCGGGAGACTTTGAGCTCCCAGAGGGCAGGAAAAATGTCTAAGTTGCTTTGTTTTTCCCATGGCTGGGCTACCTAGTACCCAGTACTCGTAGGTATTCAGTAAAAGCAAATTGAAAGGACTACTGTTTTGATGCTGTAATGAACGAGCCTAGATTGGTGACAGCATGTCAATCAACATTTAAACAAGTAGGCTGATCCACCAGCATCTTCCAGGAGATTGCAAATTACCATAGTTCATGGACTGTAAGATACAACTGACCATAGATGTACCGTTATTTCATATCCTGCTAAGGAAAGAGAAACAACGCTGACACTCAGCTTTGACACATGCTTCCTTAATCACTTAGCATTCTTATTTTATACTTATTGAAAGAGCCCTTTTAGACTGATTTCAACATGTATTTTCATCACATATCACTCTGGTGCATACTTTTTTTCTTTTTCTGGTGCATACTTAAAAAGGGAAATCTAAGCAAAATAAATGGGTTAAGGATTTCCTAAAACTCTGAGTCTTTCAGATCACACTAAATCAGAGTTGTTGACATCCTGATTTTTCATAGAATTATATCCTTGATGGGCACATTCAGGGCATGGATGTTGCAGCATGTCTTAAAGTTCTTCTCTATTATTTCTAGTATTTTCTTCCAAGGTTCTGACACCCATTCTGCAAGTTTGGATGCTAGTACTTTCTTAATCTTCCCAGAAGCTGCCAAAGGAACATTCTCAGACCACAACCAGGGCCCACACTGGGTCCGAATTGCCTGTTTCCCTGCAGGTTTACATCTATAGACAGGATGGGGACTTTCTTATCCGCTGTCTTTGGCATATCACAGCTACTCGAACTAGAAAACGTGCCACGGACAAAATAAGGGCAGAGGTGGAGTGGTTTTGAACTCTCCCACATATTCTGAGAGGTTCCCAGCTGGTGGGCATCTTCTCTTACCCACAAGACTGTGGAGGCCCCAAGAATGAAGTTGGCGTCACCTCAGACTCGTCTGGGCCAGTGCTTGGCTCAGAAAAGCAGGTGGAGAGGAAAACATAGATATTCTGGAGTAGCAGTCGGACACCCAGATTCTGCTTAGCCTCAGATCCTAGCTCCTCTGCTTTGCCAGCATGTGTCTGTGTGGGGACAGTTTACGCATCTCAATTTCTTTGTCTGTCGGAGGGATAGACACATGTTCACTTCACTGGCATGTCATGGAGGTCATCCATGCATTTTTTTTTTTTTTTATCCGTGGCAATGTGGGATCTTCCCGGACCGGGGCACGAACCCGTGTCCCCTGCATCGGTAGGTGGACTCTCAACCACTGCGCCACCAGGGAAGACCCAGCCAAGCTTTTATTTCCTTTTTTCATTTGACAAATGTCACTCCATCACCTACAATAAGCCAGGTACAAGGGATACAGGGATGAACCAAAAGACGGAGTGTGTCCCAACACAGGATATAGCAACAAGGACGAGATCTCAGACCTTAGCGGGCGTCAGAGTCCCCTGGAGAGATTAGGTAAAATGATGATGCTGGGGCCCCACCCTTCAGAGAGTCTGAAGTAATTGGCAGGCAGTAAGACCCACTCAGGGGCATTTTTTAAAGGTTCGTGTGATCCTGTGATACATCAGGGTTTAGGACTCATAATGAGTAGCTAGTGCATGCAAAATGTTTTAAAAAATACACAGTGTCGTTCTTATCTTTTACTTCACCAACATTCATCCTTTTATTCCCCCCAAATTCCTTCACCCATAACAAGTTAGTGAAAAACAGATTCAGCACAAGGCCATGTTAGTTAGAAGATCTGGGATTCGAAACCAGGCTTGTCTGGCTTTCTCGTCTCTTTGCCTTCCCCAATGAAATCTTGCAAGCAAATAAAAGATGGAGAAAAACATAAGGACACCGTGGATCCAACATCCAGATTTTTCATGTTCATCACTCATTCATTCAACAAATATTTCTTAAGCACCTTCTAGGTAGCAGGCTTGGTGCTAAGCGTTGTGGATGGAGTAGTCGACCAAACAGACACTGCAGGCTTCACGGAACTTCTGTTTTACCGTATTTGCTTTACATTTTTTTCTTCCTGAGGACGATATCTTTACTCACAAAATACATATACGTTCCCTATGCAGCTCTCGCTTCTCGCATTTCTCTCCCTCCCAGTCAGGACATAAACACCACCCTGATTTTTGCCGTTACTCACCCACATGTTTACCTCACATTTATTCATCAACACTGTATAGCGTTGCTTTGTATGTTTTAGAGCTTTTCATACTTGGTGTCATTTATATATATATATATGTATATATATCTTTCTATATATTTTATATTTATAAATCTTTCATCAACAACTTTTATATTATTTTGTTCTCCACGTGTCCATTTGATGCACATAGCCTTGTTGTTTCCCCGTTGTACGATATTTATATATATATGTATATATATCTTTCTATATATTTTATGTTTATAAATCTTTCATCAACAACTTTTATATTATTTTGTTCTCCACGTGTCCATTTGATGCACATAGCCTTGTTGTTTCCCCGTTGTACGATATTTATATATATATGTATATATATCTTTCTATATATTTTATGTTTATAAATCTTTCATCAACGACTTTTATATTATTTTGTTCTCCACGTGTCCATTTGATGCACATAGCCTTGTTGTTTCCCCGTTGTACGATATTTGACTACACGATGCCATGGAATTTAATCCTTCTCTTCGTGATGGACACCCGGGTTGTTTATACGTTTTTCCTAACGTAGACAACACTGCGATAGACATCTTCATCTGTGTCCACCAGTGCATGTTCGTGAGAGTCTTGTGTGTGTATACTTAGTATGACTGCTAAGTCATACAATGTTCATACTGGAGCTTTGCACAGTCATTCTAAATTGCTCTCCAAATTGAGCTGAAACGAACTCACTCTCCCAGTAGCTGAGACTGAGGCTGTCTGTTATTCAACCACATTTGTTTTTCAACCCCTGCCAAGCGGATGAGTATGGAAAAAAATCTCTCCTTTTGGTCGTAATTGACACTTACTTGACTATTAGTGAGGATGGACATCGTCACTTATATTTATTGGCTATTTGGATTTCCTTTTGCTGTGAAATGCCTGTTCTTCTCCTTGTTCCATGTTTAAAAATCCGTTTATTTATCATTATGTCTGAGCTCTTCACCACTACACCCAGCCAGCTTCTCCAACTGAAGAAAACAAATGCATCTGATAAAGGGAGTCAAAGACATCACCCTTCTTCCTCCAAGGGCTGAAGAAAGCAGCCCTTATTGACTGGCTTCTATCACTCATCTGATTAAAGGTACCACTTACTTCCAAATGCTTAGAGCCGGGGCTGGGAGCCATTCATAAAACTCATATTGAACGATCAGCTTTCACAAAGTTTGCCTTAATGTTTTTGCCTGGTATTGATCTGTGGGGGAACTATAAAAATTGACACCAGAATAAACTTTGAAAGACGGCTCTCGCTCAGCTGAACTGGGATCAATGCAAATCGACCAGGGCAACAAGGGAGGGGATGAAACAGCCCCTTCTCCATTAGCTGGTCCCTGCTTGACCAGCAAAACTCTTCTGGGTCTTTCTTGGCCGTGCTTAGGGACTCAAAGGCAGATGCAATGGTATTTAGGGTAAGTGCTGAGATAGAGGAGAAACTCTGCATCCTGGGACGCGGGACTCCTACATTCATAGTTATCAGCACCTGAGAAACTTGATGTCTTTTATTTATTTTTATTTTTTATTTTTATTTAAAAAATTTTGGTACGCAGGCCCCTCACTGTTGTGGCCTGTCCCGTTGAGGAGCACAGGCTCCGGACGCGCAGGCTCAGCAGCCATGGCTCACGGGCCCGGCCGCTCCGCGGCATGTGGGATCCTCCCGGACCGGGGCACGAACCCGTGTCCCCTGCATCGGCAGGCAGACTCTCCACCACTGCGCCACCAGGGAAGCCCTTGCTGTTTTTTAGAAGTCTCTCTCCCCCTGGGATGTTAGTGATGAGTGGAGGAGTCCTGCAGCAGGAGGGGCGCGAGCACTCACTGAGCACTCACTACGCCCTGTGTCTGGACTGGGTACTTTGCAAACACTCGGAAGGCAGGGTTGGGTTGGCTCCACTTACAAGTGGCTGATGACAGGCAAGTGACTCAACCTTCCTGACCTTCCATTTCCTCCTGTAAAATGCAGAACATTGTAACACCTGCCTTACAGGACCATCTTCCAGTTTCGAGCATGGTGCCTAAAGCAGAGTATGAACCCGTTGTAACATGTTCCCTACCACCTTCATCAGTCCTAACCGCAGCCCCGGCCATTTGGACCTCGTCACCCCCATGTTAAAGAAGTAGACACTGAAGCTCAGAGAGGTTAAGTGATTTTCCCAAGATCACACAGCGAGTAAGTGACAGGATTTGAACTCGGGGCTCTCTGACTCCCAAGTCTATGCTCTTTCCCTGAGAGCACACTGTGTAGTTATCAATCTGGGGGTGGGGCGGAGAGCGGGACAGCTGTCTGATCAAAGACAAGATAGCTCCCATGGCATGCGTGAGCTGTGGGTTACTTGAGGCCTTCTCTGCCACAGTTACGCTCCTGCCTGCATTCTGTCACTCTAGGATGATCGTTGTTAGCCAACCCTGGGAGCATCTCTTCCAAGCGACCTCAGATAGAGGACGCTGCATTTGCAAATGCTCGGAAGTAGATTCAGAATAGCCGGGCGTTGCTGGGCTGCCACGTGGGAAGTAGGTGTGGAGAAATAAAGGGGTCCTATCCACTGATTTTTTCCAAGAGTACTCATTGGAGAGTTCCCTGGTGGTCCAGTGGTTAGGACTCTGCGCTTTCACTGCCATGGCCCCGGGTTCAATCCCTGGTCAGGGAACTAAGATCCTGCAAGTTGCGTGACGCGACTGAAATAAAAAGTACTTATTGGGGCCCTACCATGTGTCAAGCACTGGGCTAGGGGCCAAGGAAGTAACACTGAACATCGCTGATATGAAGAGATGTACAAACTTTTGGTTATGACACGGAGTACATGATAAACTCTGATTGGGGACCATGCAGAGAGAATATGGACGCACAGGAGAGGGCTTCCCAACCTGGACTTGGAACTCCAGGGATACTTTCCCAGAAAAAAAGACGTCTCCATTGAAATTAGAATGACTCAAAGAACATCTTCAAATGCAGACTCTCAGACTCTTCATCTAAAGATTCTCGTTCTATACGTGGAGGGTGGGGAGAATGAACCCATCCCCAGGTGAACAGAGAGCCAGGTTCCGCGACCCCTAGGCCAGATGACTTCTTAACAAAGTCTTTCTCAACCATGGTTGCATGTTAGAATCACTGAAACTTTGCAGAAATGCCAGTGGCTGGGCCCTTCTCCAGATGAAATGAACCAGACTCAGTGGGGGGAGGGGGGCCTGGGCATCAACATTTTGTAAAGGTCCTCAGTTGATTCTGATTCAAAGAGAAGGTTGGGAACCATTGCTTTAGGAGGCAGAGGCAATGTTTGGACAAGTGAGTATGTGGGGAAATGTCAGGCTTCCCTGAATTTTCTTTGGGTAAGAAGGTTTCTGTCTTGTTTCGTTTTTAATTTCTATTGGAGTCCGGCTGATTTACAATGTTGTGCTAGTTTCTGCTGTACAACAAAGTGAATCAGTTACACATATACATATATCCGCTCTTTTTTAGATTTTTTACCCATATAGGTCATTACAGAGTATTGAGTAGAGCTCCCTGTGCTAGACAGTAGGTCCTTGTTAGTTACCTATTTTATCTATAGTAGCGTGTATATGTCAGTCCCAATCTCCCAGTTTAACCGTCCTCCCCTTTCCACACCTGTGGCTCTATTTCTATTGTATTAGTCACTTAGTGCATACCAGCCCCTTCCCAACCCGCCAGCTAGTTCACTTAATCTTTACAACATCTGAGCATTGATATTCATTCCCCTTGCTTAGATGAGGCCCTCAGAGAAGTTGAATTACAGCTCCAAGTCACACAGCAGAGGCTCATCCCATCCAGGGCACTCCTCAACATGCCGCTAGACGTGTGTGGCCACAGAGGCTTTAAGAACATCACGGAGCAAAAATGCTTCTGGGCCACTGGCCAAGTATAGCATGAATGTGTTGCTCAGGAAATATGGGGTGTCTTGGGGCCAGGAGGGAGCTTCCTGGGTGCTAATGGAGTCCACATGAGCTGAAAAAACCCACAGTAAGAGAGGCATTTATTATCTATCTCTCACACCAGTAAATTTATGACTGTTTCCAGTTCTAAGACTTCAAAGCACAGCACAAAACCAGCAGTGACCACTTCCCCTCACCCCTTCTCCTTTTTAGCTATCTATCGCCTATCTATCACCTATCTATCACCTATCTATCATCTATCTATCTATGTATCTATTATCTATCTATCATCTATCTATCTATCTATCCATCTATCCATCTATCTCCTTTTCTCTTATATCCATGAAGTTTGCTTTCTTCAAATACCTTTGTTTGGCAGAAGCAAGTTCATTGGCAGGAGAGAAAACTCCCCTCGGGCAGCGCCTGTCACTTATTGGAGAGAGTCAGGAGCTGAAAGTTCCTCCTCCCTCATATCATAAATAACCTTACCCTGCCTGACCCACAAATCATTTCAGATTTTTGGAATAAAGAGTAATTTCTGTGTTCTCCCCCATGGGCACAGCTGAGGGTGTATGTATGTGCATTTCATTTAATTTTTGTTTGAGCCTTGTAAAAAGCACCTTCTGCTCCACCCCCTACTTCTTTTTTTTTTTTTTTTTTTTTTTTTTTTTGCGGTACGCGGGCCTCTCACTGTTGTGGCCTCTCCCGTTGCGGAGCACAGGCTCTGGATGCGCAGGCTCAGAGGCCATGGCTCACAGGCCCAGCCGCTCTGTGGCATGTGGGATCTTCCCGGACCAGGGCACGAACCCGTGTCCCCTGCATCGGCAGGCGGACTCTCAACCACTGCAGCACCAGGGAAGCCCTCCACCCTCTACTTCTAAGCTCTTTTTTAAAGGGATTACCGCTCACTGCCCCCGGACTCAGGGGCTCAGAAAGGCACTCACTCTAGGTCTGAGATTTGCTGTGGTTCCAGGGTGTTGAGAGACACCCAGCTCAGTGCAGGATCAGAGGAATGTTTTTCCATTGTTTTGTTTTGGGGACAGAAATTTTGACACCCTTAATATTCTTTGTTCTACCCATCACCACTCCCCCGGCTCTGGTCTGGGTTATTTTTCCTCAAGTTGCTCCTAATAGCCTCCTAGCTCATTCCCCTTCTCTCACTCTATGTCCCTCCTCCCTCTAATCCATCTTCCATGCCAGCCATCCCTGGAATGACCTTTCTGAGCCTCTGATCTGATCATCATCGAATACTCATCATTGTTTCTGGTTCCTGCCTTGGAACCTTCCAGCGTCTCCTTGTCTTTGGTTTCCTCCTCTAAGCAGGAGAGAGGGGTTTGGATACAGCTAGCTTATCTGAGAGATGCTCACAGGAAAGCGAAGTGAAGGAGTAGAACAGTGGGCTGGAGAAAGGAGCAAAGGGAATAGAGTGTGTGTTAAAATGCCTGTTACTCCTGGCACCTGGGGCTCAGTTCCCTGGGGAGCTTAGGGGCTCTGCATAGAACATGCCTCACGCTGCAGAATTTTCCCACCGGAGGAGACAACGACTAGAGCAACTATCTACCGGTAACTTGATCCCATCCTCTGTTTAGAGTTACCTCCAAGGGTGCTCACTTCTCTGCTCTCCTGGGCTGTACCCATGCATGGCAGGGCAAGCATTTTACAGCTTTGGAAGACGCAAAGCAGAGACAAGGCGATGCCTGGTGGACGTGGGGTGCTGACATCAGACCCTGGGGATGTGGGCTAGTGCGTGACTAGCATCTGTCCCACCTCCCGTCCCTCTCAGGATAAAGCCCAAACTCCTTAGCATGACTCAGAACAACTCCTGGAGGGGACCCTGTCTACGTTTCAAGCCTCAGTTCTTTCTCTGTCCCTGTGTCCCATCTAGCACCTTCCACTCCAGCTGCATTGACCTCTTTTCGCCCTCCCGGATGGATCCAGATATTTCAAGCCTCCACGCTTTCGCCCGTGCTGCCCCCTCTGTCTGGAACGTCCTTCCGAATCATGTCCATCTTGAGGACAGCTCCCCTTGTGTCTGGACTTAGCTTGAGCCTCATTTTCTCAGGGAAGCCCTTTCTGACCTGTGGATAGAAGGGTCTGCCTCTCCTCCCAGGCTTCCTCTTCTAGACACTTCCTACACTTGTACCATAGGAATTATTCATTTTAACTATACGTGTGTGTTTATTTGTCTGTCCCCTCCACCAGCATCAGATCCTTAGGGATGAGATTCATGCCATATGCATCATTACTCCGTTGGCTCAATAAATGTTGAATAAAAGGATGGATTGAAAGGGGCCATCTTGTATAAAAGGCTCCTTGGGTGGGGGCTTGTCTTTCCCAGCTTGGACACCAACCCTTTGCCCATAGTCTCAGCACACCTCTCACCTGGGTGAGAAATAACAACGGGGTATAGTGTCAGGTGCACAGGGCTTGTGGTCAGAAGACCTGGGTTCCAGAATTTTCTGGAATGAGAACTCACCACTTGCGACCTGGAAAATGTCCTTCCCTTGGCATCTCTCTGAGTGGGTCAGCCTAGACTTCACTTGATTATTATCCTTCCATGCCTTTGCTTCTGCTTGCACAGAAGAAACAGTGGCTGCATGTTTGCTGGGTGTCTCCTTGGTCCCACGTGTGCTCTGTGCTCTGGGAAGCGGACCTGCATGGCCTGCACGGATGGGCTCTGTGCCCTGTGTGTTCTGGGTGGGCTCAGCCAATGGAGAGCACTGGCAAGAAATCAGAAGGAGGGAGAGAACAAGGTCAGGGTGTTTGGTGCCTCAGCTCCCTCCCGGCAGAGTTGCTGTGGGTTGGCTGTGTCAGTTGTTTGAGGACCACAGCTCCTATCAACAGCCCCTTCCCAGATCCACACTGTCTCTGTGTTCTGATAGCCTCACCCTCCTCTCATTTCTTCTGGCCCAAGAGTGGTAACAGCTCCCCACTTTGCTAGCCTCACACTACTGCACCATCCCTTGTGACCTCCTATACCGTTCCCACATCTCTGTAGATAGCTCTTTATTTACCGGTCCTTGAATTACCCAGTTTGGGGATACCGTCTCTTTCCTACCAGGATCCCAAATGATGGTCCAGGTGGTGACTATCTGTTATGTAGAACTGACCCACAAGATGACGATCGCTTGCTATCACAAGGACCACCCTGGCCCTTTCTAGCTGAAATATTCTAGGGATCTAAGATGTCTCACAGGGGCGTGAAAAGGAATATGAAGGGGACACAGCAGAGAACGGTATAGCATGTCGGTTAAGAGCATGGGTGCAGAGTCAGACAAATTCCCATTCAAGCCCAGCTGCGCTATGCAGAGCTGTAGTTTGCACACCTGTATCCTGTGGATCAGCATCGTATCTCCCTCGCAATGTCGTGGAGAGGATGAAGTGCGTGTATGAAGCATTTGGCACTGAGCTGACCCACGTCACTGCAGGATACGTGCAATGACCGTCCTGATCACAGTGCCCACTGCCACATTATGTGTCGATCTCTTTGTGTGGCTTTGCCCACCCTCCCCAGTTACGAACGCCATGAAAGTAGGGTTTCTGCCTTTTCTATTTCTGGATACTTCCCAGTGCCTAGTTCAAGGCTGGGCAAACAGGAGACCCTCACGATAAGTGGAAGGAAACCAGTATGTATTGACCTCCTATCCTAGAATCAGGTATTCTCAGATTGAAGACAAATAAATGGAGACTTGAATGGTTAGTGACTTTGACTGAGGTCACACAGCTTTAACTTAGAACTGATTTGAGCTGACCGACGCCAACACCTACACGTGCTTTTTTACACAGAGCCACTTGCTGATGGTCTGACCCAGAAGAGAAAATACCGACCGAATGTTAATGACAACGTGTTACCAGCTGCAAAGAGGATACGGGGAAAAGGCAGGCGATAAAGGTGCAGGAGTTTCAGGGAGAAGAAAGAGACCCCTGTGGTCAGGACAAAGGCACGAATGATAAGTATCTTTATCAGGTTATTCGGATGTAAGCAACAGAAACTTACTCTGCTAACACACACAGAAATGATGTTATTGGAAGAGTATCAAGTAGCTAACAAAATAAAAGAGCCAGCTATCAGAAGGGACAGGGAACTTGTCAGGCATGGGATCTGAGTACCAGGAGGTAATAGACAGTCCCTCCCCCAGCGGAGTGAATGAACACCAGTAATCTTCGGTGTGTGAGTCACTCTACCTGTGATTCAGATTCCAGGGAGAAAATGTCTGATTAGCTCACCTTGGGTCACATGGTCTCTTGGCCAGGGGCAGGCAGGAATTGAGTGACTGTCCCATTGAGACTACATGTAATGCAGCGGGTGGGAATGATTCCCAAAAGGGGAAACCAGAATGCTGAGGCCAGAATGGAAAAGAAATAGATACCAAGTTGTCCAAAACGGGGGATGCCCACTGCAGTGATGGTGTCAGATGCTTTTCACAATCGATGACATTTACTGGAGCTTTCCATGTGTTAGGCAGGGAGGGCTGTTAGTGCAGGCTGGATCCTGTTCAAGAGTGCTAAGTCCTAGCCCAACCTCTGCTAGCCAAATAGCTGTATCCACCCAGAGGAAGGGATATCTTTCTTTATGTGCAGAAACACACTAGGCACTTTGTATAAATCATCAGATTTCATCCTCTTAACAACCTTGAAAGGTGGATGTGGTAGATGAAAGATGCTTTGCTTCTTCTCCCATTGAGGAGATAGTCAAATCCTTGGGAAATGGTCCACATGCTATATGCGTCATTGAGAGGTAAAGCCTGTGTCCCCTCCTCTTAATATTAATTTTTTTTTGTTTGTTTTTGGTACGCGGGCCTCTCACTGCTGTGGTCTCTCCCATTGCGGAGCATAGGCTTCGGACGCGCAGGCTCAGCGGCCATGGCTCACGGACCCAGCCGCTCCGCGGACTGGGTCACGGACCCATGGTGTCCCCCGCATCGGCAGGCAAACTCTCAACCACTGCGCCACCAGGGAAGCCCTGTCCCCTCCTCTTTAATCTGGAACGGCCTCAGTGACTCGCCGGCCAATAAAATACGGTGGAAGTAACATCCTAGGACTTCCAAGGCTGGGTCATAAGAATCCTTGTTACTTTTTTCCTGGGTTTCTTGGAGCCCCGAGCCACCATATGTGAAGTCCAGCTACCGTATCCTATTGATCAGTTGCAGAGTTCGGGTTTAAGAGAAGGAATGGAGATGTGGCCTCTTAATGGGACAAGTGTCAAAGAGTTTACTGTCACCTTCAATCTACCGAAATGTTGGTTGAATACATTAAACAAATATTTATTTGCTGAGCATCAACTCTGTACCAGACACTAATCTAGGCACTGGGAACAAAGTGATGGACAAAACAGAAGAGATCTCTGCCTCCGAGGAGCCTGCATTCCAGTGAGAGTTCGCGTTTAGCTTGAATACATGGTTGATGACCTGGAAAAGAGAATTGAGAATGTCAGGCTTCTAACTTCCAACCTGATGCCTGCATCCCCTAAAATAATCTCACTGTGACACAAGGTTGGATTCATCCTTTCCGAGTCAATTCCCTGATCAGTCATCATCTGCGTTCATCCTCAAGGCAACATTTGACGAATTCTGGAAGAATGAACAAAGAAACAGCAAGAGGCAGCTTTTGTGTCTCCTGCTTTCCATGAGACGCTGAGCACGTTGTAGGGCTTAGAAACAAGACGCTGCCTGAAGCTCTCACGGTTCACTCAGGCCCCTCATCCGCTCTGGGTCCAGGAACTTGACCTGTGGGACAGACAAAGAAGGAGAGTCTCAGGGAGAACGAGGAAGCTGAAGTTGCATCATCGTGGCTCAGACCAGCCAGTGTCCACATTGGAACTGAGCTGCGAGCTTCAGAGCGGGTGTGGGGAAGACTGGGCCCGAGGGCTGGGTCTGAGTAGCACAGAGGAATCTCACTCATGGTGGAGCCAGCCTGGGTTCTGTTCTG
Source organism: Neophocaena asiaeorientalis asiaeorientalis (assembly GCF_003031525.2). Classification (NCBI taxonomy): domain Eukaryota; kingdom Metazoa; phylum Chordata; class Mammalia; order Artiodactyla; family Phocoenidae; genus Neophocaena; species Neophocaena asiaeorientalis. The sequence continues at coordinate 571,609 of NW_020172781.1, read as the reverse complement.
GGATAGCACACGTAAGTGGCAGGGTAAACCCCTGAGTCGTGGAGCTGATCTGAGCTCTTTCAACCTGGGTACCTTGCAGATGAGCAAAATCCCGACTTCAGCACCATCAAAGAGGTTAGAGGGCAAAGTCAACTGTTTCAACAGGGAGCAAAGGGCTGACTCACCCAGGCCGTGCCTTCCTCTGGCCTGAGTCAGGCGTAAAGGATTAAGTTTTCTATTTTGGGGAGCTCCTAATTGCTCCCTCGGAGAACTTCCAGCGGAGGTGTGTGGGTTCCCATCAACTCCCTCACACACCTCTCCAACTAGAATCCATTTATTTTTCGTTGCCATTATTGGGCAACCAACCAATGACTACTTATTGAGCTCTGACTCGGATGCATTTTATATGTCACCTAGATTTCTTTTTTTCTCAGAAGGTGCTCCGGAGAATACTAATTTTCAAGCATGCTCCTTAGGCAGCCGGGGGTGGGGATTTCTTTGCAGATTTTCCATCATCAAACGCAAGATACACTTGGGAAAGACTTGGTTAAATTTTTCTTCTACTGTAGCGCATTTAGAGTCTTTAATGTGTTAGTGCCCATTGCAAATCTCCAACAGTTATTTAGATTATTAACCTTTCCCAACTCATTCTGGCCATAGGACTCCCTTTGGTAAAGCAAAGGAATTGTTTTTAGACAAAACGGCTTTGAGAAATGTTGTCCTTGAATCACCACTTCAGAACAGTTCTTTCATAGCATGAGTGTAGGAATTAACCAGCGAGCTTGTTAAAAATGCAAATTCCCACTCCAGATGTTCAAACTGAATATGTCTTGGGTGAAATATTTATGTAATAAATATCTCAGGTGATTCTGATGTGGGTGATTCATGGCACCCACTTTGGGAAACACTGCTTTAAGAGCAGGTCCGAGTTGGAAAGCATGTCAGCCTAACCCCTTGTTTTATAGATGGGGAAACTGAAGCTCTGAGAAGCAACTTGTCACACAGTGAGTTTTGTCTAGAGTTAGCGACTGGCCTGAACATCCAGCTGAGAAAAAAACAGAAAACCTCCCCATCACCTGATGAAACTTGCAGTGCTTCATTTGCATCAGAGATATCTATAAATAATAACAATATTAAGTGTTAAGGGGTGGTTACTCACGGATGGATAAGTAGTGAGTGGATAAATAAATTAATGAAAATATGTCCCGTATTCTAGTCCCTTATACTTCTTTTGATACAATCCAAGAGCATCAGATTTATTTTGCTCAGTTCCTCTTATGATAAAGAAAGCTGATGTCCAGAGAACTTAAGTAATTTGCTCCAGGTCACACAACAAGTTAATGGTAGAGTCGTAGCTATGAGTCAGTTTTTTCTGATTCCAGATACCAATCCTGATTCCAGGATTGCCATTCCACAGCCAACCTCGGATTCTAGAGTCAGAGGTGGATTTGTTTCTCAGCTCTTCTACTGACTAACTGTTCAACACTGACCAAGTCACATGACCTCTCTGAGCCTCAGGTATAAAATGAAGATAGTAGTAACTTGCTTCCCCACTTTGCTGGAAGGATTTAATGAGATAAATTATGTACACTTTTGGCATGGTGCTCAGCATGTGGTAAGCACCTTATAAATATTAAGTACTACCAATAATAATATTCATAACCATGAGCAGTATCTAAAAGAGAAAACCAGTGCATGTTGAGGAGGAAAATGAATTCCTTTTGTTGAATAACAAGGCAACAGTCACGAGCTCATAAGGTTTGTCTTTCCTGTGTGTCGGGTGGAGCCTATATCTCAGAGTGCCAGAATCCCAGGGTTGGAATGGGCTTTGGAATGTACCTAATCCAATATCCAACCCTCAGTATAGACTCCCTGTGAGAAAGCCCAGTGGCCCTATCTACTCCCAGTTTATTACTTCCACTGACTGTGAACTCACCAGCTCCTGAGAAAGCCCAGTCCTTTCTAGAAAAATGGCAGCAATCTTTACTGCCGTGTCTCCCAAATGTTGTCCGAGTACCATTACTTCCAGAAGATGGTCCTCAAGAAAAGCATTTAAGCAATGTCACAAGCCCTAACCACCTCCTTCCTTAGAGATTTTCTTCAAAAGCTCTGAGAAGTCCCGCAATTGGGAAAGAAAAGCACTTCCTCTTTGTTAAACCTAAGGCTTTCTCCAAACTCATTTGACCAAAACAAACAAATAACAACAACAGTCAAAACAAGCAAACAGAAAGCCCTATTGACAATCTTGTTGATCTTTTGTTTTTTCCTATGGTATCACTTTGGGGACTTCTTCAATGGTATAAATTTTTCTCTTCTAGTAGTTCATGAATTATTATTTTTTTGCAGTCATGCCAATATGACATTCAAGATTCATTTGAGTTCAAATAGTACTGTTGTCCCTTCAGAAAAATATTTTCCAACACACAATCCTGGTCTGTAAGCACAGGTACATTTGTACTGATTGTTTACAGCTGACATCTGTTCCAACTGGCCTGTGTCTGTACCATATACTGCTGGTTAAATATTTTGTATATTGCTTCTGCTAACAACTCCTCATTCCTTAAGACTGCCCTCTCTCGAAACCCATCACGCTCCTTCTCTCGGTGCCATAAATCAGCTTCCCAAAGCTTCAGCCCATCTCTTCTCTAGGGATCTCTCTACTCAGCTCAGACCCTGTCCCAGCTCTCAGCTTGCTTCCCACACTAGTCAGTGACTTCAGTGCCTCTCCTCTGTCCCCAGAAAATGTGCCTGAAAAGAGGGGGTTGGTGGTAAGTCACAAGCCGCTGCACAGTGCCAGGTGTTCCAAAATTGCTATTTGACCTTGAGATTCAAGCACGTAGGAGCACACACACACACACACACACACACACCTTCCAGACTCCCTCAAAGCAGATATCCAAACATCACCCCTTCCTCATTTCAGTGGGGGTCTCCCATCTCTCCAGGAGACGAATCCACTGAGAAAACTTCCAGAGCCCTCTCTTGGGGAGGAGAGGAAGGTTAAAAGTGTACATGGAGCATTCTTTCTGGCTCCGCTCAGAAGCCGTCAGGGCAAAGGGAGAGGGGTTTCTGGTTTCAAAGGGAGCCTGAGCAAAGCTGCTTCTTTTAGTTGCAGCCCCTCTTAGGGAAATGAGAGTTTTTTTTTTTTCCTCCTCTTGCAAGCAGAGCCATAAATCATGAACGTTCCTTCGGTTCTGGGAGTGGGGGTGGGATTAAGGTTGTTTGGGTGGATTTGTTTGAATGTGTGTCTTTTGGTCTTCATCACCCTCCCCCTTCATAAACATCAGCTTGTAAGTTCTCATCCTCTAGAGGATACACCGAAGGCATCGCGTTAAATATTTAGAACAGGAAACCACCTTACGTGTCTGGATGGGAAAAGTCATCTCAGATGTGCTCGGGGGGCCTCCTGTCTCTCTCTTGACCTCACAAATGAGAAGGCCCCCTTCCTTTTGATACCCAGGTGTCACCTCAAACTCTTCCCGAGAAAAGAGGGAGGCTTGGCACGCCGGCCAGGGATGGCTTGGCTGGGAAAGTGTTTCTCTTTGGAGCAAGGTTTTGTAGGCCAAGGATAATCAATAAAATACATTTTTAATAGCCTTTTTCTTGTGAGTAAGGTGGTTATGTGGCTCAGTGAAGGGAGAAAAACATGGTCGGAGGAAGAAGTCAGCAAGACCATCTGCCAGAGGACAGGTATCCATTTGTGCTGAAATACAACCCCGCTCATGTGCCCTCCTGTGTGAAACCTTCTATGGCTCCCTACTGCCCAGGGAAGAAATGTCAAGTTGCCACCTAGGGAATAGGAGACCTTTCAGAACTTGGCTCAAGTCTAATATTTTTCTCCTGCTTGTCCTTTCTTTCATCCACAGCTCTGATCTCATCAAAACCCTCATTTCTCCTTTTATTATCCATGTATTTTCACATCTCGGTCTTGCTGCTCTCTGTGCCCAGAATGATATTTGCTTCATCTCTCCTTTATATCCTTGGAAGGGTCCAGCCTGACTTATTAGTTAAGAATATTTTAATAGTAAGTAGCGGTAATCAGTAAAGAAGACACATTGGCTCATGTAACTGGGAAGTCAAGAAACACATGGACTTCAAGTAAGGCTTGATTCAGCAGCTTAAACAATGGCATGGAGGGCCCAGTTTCCCTCCACTCTGTGTGTCAGGCACCACGTGACAACCCCTTGCTAATCTTAGATCACCCTTAAAGGGAATAGAATAGTTCTAGTAATTCTAGCCCTCGTGTAGTCACCCTGTAGCATCCAGAAGAGACTCCCTTTAGGTAGCTCCTACACAAGTCCTGGGAGTCACTTTCAGTGGTCCAAATTAAATCCTGTGTCCATCCCTACATCAGTGGCTGGGACTGGGAGAATCAAATCTGTTTGCCTTTGTACATGTCCATTTCCTCTGCATGGAATACTCCTCCTTGCGAAACTCCTATTTAGCCCTCAAAACCTGGGCCAAACGTCCCATAACTCTGTTAGGCTTCCTACTCCATTTCGACCTCTCTTTAGTGAGTTAGCGAATTTTTTGCCGCATTTCCAACGCACTCTGTTTATTTTTCTTTTTGCACACAATATATTGCCTTATTGTCATATTTAGAAGGATGTGAGTTCTTCTAGGATACTGACCACGTTGGACGCATATCAATAGCCTGTATGTTGACTCATGTACCACTAGACATGCAGGAGGTCTAGAAATATCTGTCAAACGAACGCATATGCAATGCGCGTGGACATCTGTCATCACACATGGGTTCTGAGTCATCAATCAAGACAGAGGTCCTTGAAATCCCAGAATCAGTTTTGTCTTGGAGCTTGATCAGGTCTTAAGCAAAGAGATGCCATCGCTGAGCACCACCCCACTTTTGCAAAAAAACCCCAAAAACCAAAAATCAAAAAACCCGCGCACCTTTCTGGGATCATCTCCAGGGCATACCCAGTCCTAAGAGAGTTATTCCAGGCTGGTTCTAAAATTAGGTCAGACTCTTAGCAGGGAGCAAGTAGGCCATGTAAATTGGGTAACTTAACGAGATTTTAATACAGGAGGCTTTCTAAAGGTGCAACTGAGTGTAGGGAAACCAACGAGGGGTAGTGAAGCACTCCAGTATTAGCAATAACAGGAAGTGGCTCCAACCTCAAGGAAAGCCAGAGGGAGAGACCTGAATGGAGGCCGCCATCTCACAGAAGCAGGGCCTTTGGAAAAGGGAGACGGACAAACCCCAGCACCCTGGCAGGGAGGAAACCGGGAATAAATACCTGACCTCATTCTTCTCGTGTCCGTGCTCAAACTCAACCCGACACCAGAAAGCAAGGGAGCTGCTGATGTGGTCCATATGGGTCAGCCTCCTGAAGCAAAGAACAGAGTGGAGAACGGAGGAGAAACACATGGAAGCTATCCATAGTGTGAGGTAAGGGAAGTCCTGGCAAATGGAGCAGTGAGTAGCAGGGGCCAGCTGGGTTTTCTACATTCTGCTAAAGTGGCCTCATTCCTTCTTTTTGGATCAGGGAAGATGGCAGCCCATCTACCTCGAATTTAACTAGATAGGTGATGGGTTTTCATAGCGTGTTTTGGAGAAAGATGGATCAAGGTGGGCTACCCTTCTGAACCAATCCATGGACTTACTTGTAGGTTGGAGGATGATAACCCAATGGCGATGGCTGAAGAACTGGAAACAGTCAGGAGGATGACTGTGAATCTGGACCACAGGGCTTCATCGGCGGCTTTGGCTGCTCACCATGTTATCAGCGAATTGGTTAAAACCAGAATACACCCGTTTATTGTATTTCCTGGTGACCAAGGTTGGAAGAACTAGCCAGCAGTTTGGAAGACAGACCGGGATGGCAAATAGTTGAAACGATGAACTGAGTTAAGTGGCATAAGTTTTGCTCCTCACAATGTCAAGTGCAGAAGCCCAAGGTCAGGGGTGGTTTTAAGGGATGAGTACAAGTTGCCCAGGTAAAGGGGACAAAGGTCCAGTTGGAGGACAATGGAGGTGTGAAGTAAGCTACAAATAGGGCTTGGAGGAATCTACAAGCACGGTGGGGCTGCTAATGGGTGTATCAAGAGGCAGGATGTGAGAAGAGGGATACAGAAGAGACATAAAGAACTCTGCCTGTTCAGGGCTTGAAAAGGAGCACAAAATTCACCCTGTAGGTGACTGAGATTCACACAAGAGTTTCTGGTGAGCAAGTGAATAGACAAATTATTTATTTTTTCCTTCATGCGTGTATGTGTGTACTTATTTAGTTAGTTTTCGTGTGATCGGTCTAGTGGTTCAGTTTTTATTTATCTTGGCCCTGCCGCTCGCCATCTGGGATCTTAGTTCCCTGACCAGGGATCAAACCCACAGCCCTGCAGTGGAAGCGCAAGTCTTAACCGCTGGACCGCCAGGGAAGTCCCGCGTGGTTCAGTTTTATCTCCTTAAAATTTTATCGTGAGAATTTTCAAACATACAGAAAATTCGAAGTAATTATACAAAGGACATCTGTATACCCGCCACCTAGATGCTACCACGGACATTTTGCTACATGTGCTGCATCACGTCTCTGTCCATGCTTCCGTACTTCCTGTCCTCCACCCGTCTCCACCTTATTTTTTGATCCACTTCGATATAAGGCATTGGTAGACTGTTCCCCTAAGCCCATCAGCTTGCGTAGCCGTAACTACAGCTCATATGTGTGTAATACAGATTGGATTTTCCATACGAAATCATGGCATATCACAGCCAGTTAGCAAATCCAAACGTGGGATCTGATCCCAGACCCAGTGCCCATAGCCACCGTCACACGGCGTCTGGATGGAGCCACCCGAGTGTTTTAAGTAAAGGACTGAGCTCAAAGGTGATGGATGGATTATAAGGTGGAGTCTAAATAAAAAATGAGGCAACCACACGGGCACCTGGGCAGGGCCAAGGTGGCAGGAAACCCAGACCATGGAGAACTGATGCTCAAACATGAGCGATCCAGTTTTTCCATCAACCCACTGGCCCAAGGCTTGGACTTTCTGAATAATCTTTGAAGACAGTTGAGGTTTTGGATGGACCCTGTCCCTTCCGGTCTTCCTTAGGTCCTTGACTCAGTCCAGGGCACTTGATTTGGGAGAGAATGATACGGGCTCTGAGTCATAGGTCAGCGCCAACAAACTTCCCGAACATGCTGAAGAAAATGAGATAAACTCCCAGGAATGTTAATCCCAGAAATATTAGAAAACCGTAGTGGAAGATGTGAGGACAAGCGTTTAATCCTTGCGGTTGAAGTTCTTACGCTTTCGTGTTTGGCTGCATGACCAAACCTAACCAGTATCCCCAGGTTACTCATTTGTGTGTGTTTGGAAAATGCTCATTTCCTTTTATGTTGGCCCAGATTTCTCACGGCATGAGGGGCTTTCCTTGGGATTCCCAGGAGTTTAGACAGGGCTTCTATCAAAGGTCTCCAAACAATGAATGAGGCCACTTCTTCTGCCGTCATCTGCCATCAATACATGATTAAGTGGAAACTTAGTAGGATCCTAGTCAATGAATAAAGATCAGCTAACTGGGGAAAAAGCTATTAGCTAATTCTTGAACTAGTATTCTCTTGGCCTATCAATTATGAATGCTAAGTTTTTTTGGGGGGGTGGTGTTATATTTTCTCATTCAGGATTAAGCCATCCTACCCAGTGATAAATAGAGCTGTGTTTGAATTTCCACAGGCATTTTTGCATTCTGTGCAGGGTATAAGTCGATAAAGACCCAACAAAACATTAAGACACAAACCTTTGCGATCAACAGGTAAATTCTCACTAAGTGTGAGGGATCAAAAAGAAGAAGGTCAAGGATAAATTTCATTTGTTTTCTTCCTAGACTGGCCTCAATAGTAGAATATAATTTGGCTAATGGAGTTTGTGTTTTTTTTATTAAATTACACGGGCATTTAAAAGATCTCTAAAACAATAGAAGTATTCCAGGGAGTTAATTACACATGGAGTTATTCAACCATCCTCACTGTTATGCAGAACCCCATACATTCTCTCTGGTATGGAGAAAAAATATGAAGGTGGACATTTTAATCACTATAAGAGCTAGGAGTTGGGGCTTTGAAACTTTCCTGGAACACTGTGTCTGGAAGGCTCTCAGGAGAACACCTTGCTTCACACTCTCATTTTGGAGATGTGTCTGGAACACGAACACATTGAAGTTGTTAGATTTTATTGTCGCCAAGAAGCAGCCCATACGATCCAGGTAGAAAGAAAACATCGGAGAGGTATCAGTGGCCATCCATCATTTGTTCATTCCTTTATTCTAGAGGTATATTTTGAGATCCCACTGAGTGCCATGGACCCTGCAAGTCAGAGCTTCTCCTGGAAGTGAGTGAGGGCTCCCCCATGCTTATGAAGCCAGGGCCATCTGATACCAAAATAGTTTGGGGTCCTGAAGAAACACAGGCTGTTTACTGTGAAAACTTCACATGAGCTGTGAGGCGTTCTCGAATTGAATCAGGCTATAACTGTTTCCGGCACCTGCCTGTTTTTAAGCATTTGGTTTGATCTACAAATCCAATTTGATGAGTCATTAATAGATGTTTAATAGATGTTCCCAAAACACAAATGTCCCACAGCCAAATCAGTCTGGGATCCCTGTACACTGTGTCTCCCTTCTGGACACGTTTAACACACATTAGCTTGTGAGAGCCCCTAAGAGTTCTCAAATGTATGTGGACACACACACACACACACACACACACACCCCGGCAAACACACATCTTTTTATTTTTTCCTGTTTTCCTTTCAGAGAACAGTTAGGTATGACGCTTAACTGAATATGCCAGCAACCAGTGAACTTATCAAGCAAAAACAAACACAGCAACTCAGGAATTTCCAAACACAGATTCTGTTGCATCAGTTGACATTTCATGGGGTGTCTGCCTTCAGAACTTAGTGAAGACATGGCTGTCTAACATCACGGATGTGGGTTCCCAGTTAGGGGATGTTTGGCTTTTGTCTAGCTCATGTCTAATTCTTTTGGATTCCTCTGAAGAGGAGGTCAAAAATCTAGGACAATAACATTCGAGGTAAGTAGCGGGAGGAGATCCATAATCAGGAGGGTGATGACAGCTAACATTTATTGAGTACTTACTATATACCAGGCACTAAAGATTTCACATGTGTTGAACCACTGATTTCTTAAAAACAATCTGGTGAGTTGGATGGGTGTTATGGTTAGCTCTGCTTTAGAGATGGGGAAACTGAGTCATGGGGAGATTAAAGCCACTTGCCCAGGTTCCCCAGTGAGTGAGCAGACAGGCTGGAGTTAAAACCAGACAGTCTGGCCCCAGAGTGTATGCTCTTTTTCTTTTAATTTCTTTTCTTCTTTTCTTTTCTTTTCTTTATTTTTGGCTGTGTTGGGTCTTCGTTGCTGCACACGAGTTTTCTCTAGTTGCGGCGAGCGGGGGCTACTCTTCATTGCAGTGCACAGGCTTCTCATTGCGGTGGCTTCTCTTGTTGCAGAGCACGGGCTCTAGGCATGCGGGCTTCAGTAGCTGTGGCTCACGGGCTCTAGAGCGCAGGCTCGGTAGTCGTGGTGCAGGGGCTTAGTTGCTATGCAGCATGTGGGATCTTCCCGGACCAGGGCTCGAACCCGTGTCCCCTGCATTGGCAGGCGGATTCTTAACCACTTCACCACCGGGGAAGCCCAGAGTGTATGCTCTTAATTCCTTTGTATTCTGCCTCATTTTAATAGCAATCATTAATAGTGTCGAGGGCTTACTATGTATCAGGCCCTGAACTGAGCACTTTAGAAGCATTGTCTCATGTATACCCCTAGTGTGATAAGAATATCATTATCCCTATTTTACAAAAAGTGGCATTGAGTTTGGGCGAGGTTTCGCCACTTGTCCAAAGTTGTGTAGCTAAGTGAGTGGTGGAGCCAGTATTCAAACTCAAGTCCAGCACACTCTGGAGTCCACATTCTTCACTGAACTGTGAAAAGAAAAGAAAAGAAAATGGTGGACGTCCTCAGGAAGGCAAGTTGCGAGTCATTACAGGAAAACCTTTCAAATAGTCAAGGCTGTCCGACCATGGAAGGCCTGCATGCTGAGGAGAGAGCTGTCCGTGGCTTGGCACTGCTTAGGCAGAGGAGGTGCGATCGTCTGCCAGGGTTATTGCACTGGAGTCCCTATTCCAGGCAGGAGGATCACTTGGATTCCTTCAACCTAAGATCCTACAACTATGGGAGCATCTTTGTTGGCATGAAGGATGAGAGGGCTTCTGGTCACCGGAGACTGGGAGTATAGTAAGAGATGGCGCACACTTTTTGGATTTATGGGCACTATTTTGGAATCATAAATGGTTACCTAACCTATTTACTTATTCATGCATGTAATAACTAATATTTATTGAGTACCTACTGTGTGTCAAGCCTTGTGCTAGGCACTGGTGAAGATTTAGAGCGTTTACAATCTGTGATGAAGTCTGAATTTTATTTTATTTTATGTTGCCCACACCGCACAGCTTGCGGGATCTCAGTTCCCCGACCAAGGGTGGAACCTGGGCCACGGCAGTGAAAGCACTGAATCCTAACCACTGGACCACCAGGGAACTTCCAGGAGTCTGGATTTTAAAACAAAACAAATAAACAGCCATGGGCAAATGACATGAAAGCTACAAAGGAAGAAACCAGAATCCAGTGATGGAGAATAGCAGGGTGTGGAGGAAGGTGACCTGCTCGAGATAGGGTGGTCATGGAAAGACTCTTCAAGGAAGTGGCAGGTAAATCTCAATCTTGAGTTATGAGATGGGAACAGACATAAGAAGATCTGGAGGAAGAGCAACCCCAGAGGAGCGAAGAGCTTGTGCAAGAAGACTGGTGCAGGAAAAGCTTGCTCAAGCATTAACCAAAGACCAGTGAGGTTGGAATCATGAAAGGACATTCTTTTTTTTTTTTTTTTTTTGCGGTACGCAGGCCTCTCACTGCCGTGGCCTCTCCCGTTGCGGAGCACAGGCTCCGGACGCGCAGGCTCAGCGGCCATGGCTCACGGGCCCAGCCACTCCGCGGCATGTGGGATCTTCCCGGACTGGGGCACGAACCCGTGTCCCCTACGTCGGCAGGCGGACTCTCAACCACTGCGCCACCACGGAAGCCCGAAAGGACATTCTTGTGTAAGATGGTAAAGAGGTAGTTTGTACACCAGACAAAATAGTTTATGCCAATTGCAATGGGGAGCCATCCAAGGGTTTTAGAGAATGAGGGTAATGTTATCTGATTTAGGGTTTTTTTTTTAACTTTTTATTTTATATTGGAGTATAGTTGATTAACAATGTTGTGTTCGTTTCAGGTGTACAGCGACGTGATTCAGTTATACATAAACATGTATCTATTCTTTTTCAAATTCTTTCTCATCTAGGTTGTTACATAAAATTGAGCAGAGTTCCCTGTGCTACACAGTAGGTCCTTGTTGATTTAGGTTTTTAGAATAGACCCGTGGCTGCTGAGTGGAGAATGGATTAGAAGGGGGCAATGAGACATGGTGGTGGTGACTTAGAGCAAAGGAATGGTGGCAGAAAGATAAAGACATGGGAATAGGTGACATATATATCTATTATATATAGGAGGTAGAGCCAGGAGGCCTTGGTGATGGGTTGGGGTAATCTGGGATAGATTGTTGGGGAAGAAAAAAAGCAAGAGATAGAGGGCAACCTCCAGGCTTCTTGCTGGATGATAGTGTACTGCGTACTAGGGTGTAAGAAAACTCTCTGGTGAATATATTGGCCTGTAATTGCCAGTCCTTTTGCCTTGATTGCCAAATTGTTGGCCCAGAGAGTACTGAGAGGAATAGCATTTATATATTTGTAGTAGCTGAATCTGAAGGGACACAGGCCAACGACGGTACACCAAGCACTCGGGAATAGCAAAAAGGCTCACAACCATCGGGGGTCCACAATTATCCCCATAGACGAGGCAACTTAACACACACACATGCTCCTAAAACGGCAGGGCTCTGTCAATTACCGATGGTAAACCACACACTGGCTCTTGACCAATCCCAGGCTCCCACAAAAGCCAACAATTAAAAGGTGTATCCTCAGCGGATGACCAGCCACTCCGGAGACCCCGGTCTCCCTGGGGGTTGTCTAACAGCTTTCAAGATTACAGCCCCAGCTCTAGCTCTCGAAAACCTGGCCCGGGCCCTAGGAAGTGCTTCAGTAATGGGTGATCACGAATGAACAGCCAACGATTTGCTGGAAATTACGAGTGATAAATAATTGACAGGGAGGGCGCCTGACCAGCGGTACCCTAGCCTCCTGCTGAGTCTCCTTAATGCATTTCCTTGATGCAACTCCCTGAAGTGTAGGGTGCAGACAGCAACCCGTCCTTCAGAAGATGCTGACTGGCAAGCTTGGAGAGTTATAAATATATGGGCCTCTCCCCATTTTACTCGAGGTAACAACAGGTAGCAGCTCAGCAAGGACGTGGCATGGCTGCCCATGTTCAACCAACTTGGACCCCACTTGCTGTGGTGTGATACACAGTCGTCCCCAGAAGGCAACCAGCCTCTGAGATTCTGAGATTGGCTGCAGGTTGAAAACCTCAGTGAGTTTAGGGAGAGATGAGAGGGATTGAGTCATCCATGAAAAGGAATTGAGGGAAGTTTTGAGATTAGTCCAATTGCCCAGATCACGAAGAGTCCAAGCTATGGTTTTTTGTTTTTGTTTTTGTTTTTGTTTCTTATCAACCCTCAATCCTGCCTCTTCCTCCTTGACCCCTATGAGTCCATCATGCTGTTATCCACATGGTTCCCACCACTTCTTAAAATCTCTGCTGCTCTGATCTGGAGCAAGCCACAATCATCTCTCTGTGTTAGTGCAATAGCCTCGAACAGTGCTTTTCCCTCCAGTGTAGTTTTAATAGAACAGCCGGAGAGGTTCTGTCGATGGGTAAATCCCATCCTGTCTCTTGTCTGCACCAAGCCCTCCAATGGCTTCTGTCAGAGTCAGAGCGGAAGTCAAAGTCCTTCCCGATCTGGGCACCCCTGTTAGCACTCTGGCATCAGTTCCTGGTACCCTCTGCATCAGCCCCTCCCTTCCCACCACACTAGGCTCCCCGCGGTCCCTTGTCCACACCAGACACACTCCTCTGGGTCACTGTGCTTCTTCCTAAACGGCTCTTCCTCCAGATATTGACATGGCTTTCTACATCACTTTAGTCAGGTTTTCGTTTAAATATCACCTTCTCCAAGAGGACTTTTCTGGCTACTGTATTTAACACTGAATTCTTGTCTGCCCACAGACAGACATGCAGTACCTAGGTAGCTAGCTCCCTTTCTGATTTTGTTTTTCCATCAGCACTTATCATTCATCTGTATTAATTTTCTGTTGCTGCCATATTATAACTAATTACCATAAGCTTAGCAGCTTAAACAACACAAATTTATTATCTTACAGTTCTGTAGTTCAAAAGTCTGGCATAGGTCTCAGTGGGGTGAAATCAAGGTGTTGGCAAAGCTGCATTCCTTCCGGAGGCTCTGGGCTCTGATCCGTTCTCTTGCCTTTCCCAGGTTCTAGAGGCCGCCTATATTCCTTGGCTTGTGGCCCCTTCTCAAAGCAATCTTGCATCTCTCTGACCATTCTCTTGGAGTCGCCTTTCCCTCCAAACTCTCTTTCCCTGCCTCCCTCTTCTACCTTTAAGGATCTTTGTGGATACGTTGGGCCCACCCAGAGAATCTAGCCAGAATCATCTCCCTATTTTGAGATCAGCTGCTGAGCAAAGGTAATTCCATCTGCAACCTTAATTTGTCTTTACCGTGTAGCCTAAAATATTCACAGATTCCAGATATTAGGATGTGGACAGCTTTGGGAGCTATTCTTTGGCCTTTACTACACCAAAGAACAGCTCTACTACTACTCCTACTGTCAAATTTGTCTGTTGATTATGATGAGTGTCTGTCTCTGCCAGCTAGAAAGTCAGCTGCAGGATCTCCAAACTCCCTTTCCCTGCCTCCCTCTTCTACCTTTAAGGATCTTTGTGGATACGTTGGGCCCACCCAGAGAATCTAGCCAGAATCATCTCCCTATTTTGAGATCAGCTGCTGAGCAAAGGTAATTCCATCTGCAACCTTAATTTGTCTTTACCGTGTAGCCTAAAATATTCACAGATTCCAGATATTAGGATGTGGACAGCTTTGGGAGCTATTCTTTGGCCTACTACGCCAAAGAACAGCTCTACTACTACTCCTACTGTCAAATTTGTCTGTTGATTATGATGAGTGTCTGTCTCTGCCAGCTAGAAAGTCAGCTGCAGGAGAACAGGGCATTTGTGTCAAATCGGTTCACTGCTTTATCCCCACCAAGCATCTCAACAGTGCCCAACACATAGCAATCACTCAAAAAAAAAATTTTTTTTTGAATGAATACATGAACACATGGTGCTCCCAGATCATTCTCCACCCTTCTCCACCCACCTTTGGGTCCCGGGAGGCTGATCTGTACATACTGTGTGCATGCTGTTCCCCGTCTGGAATTTTCTCTTGCCTGTCCTGTAAGTTTTTCATCCTCAGTCATCCTTAACACGTGACACTTTGGCATCCCTTCTGTGAAGTTTTCCGATTCTCCTAGGAAAAATGAGGAAGATTCTCTCCACTGCCTTCTGATAGTACCTTTTGTATCCTTGAACTGTGTCTATCTCCTCCTCTAGAATACCCTACGAAGATTGCAATATCTTTTTTTTTTTTTTAATTGGGTATAGTTGTTTTACAATGTTGTGTCAGTTTCTACTATACAGCGAAGTGGAGTTCCCTGTGCTATAGAGAGGTTCTCATTAGTTATCTATTTTATACATATTGGTGTATATATGTCTATCCCAATCTCCCAGTTCATACCCCACCCCAAGTTTCCCCCCTTGGTGTCCATACGCTTGTTCTCTACATCTGTGTCTCTACTTCTGCCTGGCAAACTGCTTCATCTGTACCATTTTTCTAGATTCCACATATAGGCGTTAATATACAATATTCGTTTTTCTCTTTCTGACTTACTTCACTGTGTATGACAGTCTCTAGGTCCATCCACATCTTTTTGTTTTTTAATCTTTGTATTCTTATATCTTGCATATTTTAAGTATTTGATAATTTTTTTTTATCAGATACATTTATTTATTTTAGTGGAAAGGTCCAGATTGAGTAGAAAGGGACTCTTGATTTTAGAATTCAATAGTGACCGGGGCAGGAGGCTTTGGAGGCAGAGCGTATATTACACTTTGAAAAGTAACGGTAATAAAATTGCTTTGAGGGCTTACTACCTGCCAGGAACTGTGTCGAGTATTTTACGTGCATTATCTGATTTGATTCTTACAACAAAGCTATTCTGACGTCAAAGTCCATACTCTTAACTGTGGTGCTAAAATTCCTGGGACAGTTGGGATCAGAAATAAGTCATGGTGTGGCAGCCAGAGGGAGAGGATGTGAGTTCTAATATGTACATTTATACAGTAATTTCTAAATACAGAGGGAGGCAGAGGGAGAAGGGGACGGGGCAGGGGGGTGGGGGACAAATTTAAATGCCAAAGCGAAACAGAAGAAAGAAAAGACAGAGAAGTGAGAAACTTGAAAGTCAAGAAGTAATGGGTGTTTCCAGCTCAATGTGACAATTCAGACATTCCTTTGGTGACAATTATGTCAAATACAGCCTAATCTGGGCATTGATTTCCAGGCCTGAACTTTATCGAGGCTAACAGAGAGTAAGATGAGACTGATTCTTGGGTATTATGAACTTGACTTTAAAGTCAGGGAGTGACGGGGGAACTTCAGACACACTGCAGGTTCAGTGGAGGAAATCTTTTAAGGAGGGGCGGCTACTGTGAATCCTAGAATGACCTAGGAATATCTGGCTTACGTCCACGTAAACCCTTTTTGCAGGGCTTTTTAACTCCGAGGAGTGAGGGAGATGCTAGGAAGCGGGGACCTTGTCCTGACCCCCACTTGAAGCAGAGCGGCCACTCCTATACGTTCTCTGTGTTGACTGTTTATATTATCATCCTTTACAGAGGACGGATTCAGCTGCTGTAGGATAAAGGGTTTGGAACTACATCTTCATTTATAAGAGGTAGGGATTGAGGGTCAGGGAGGAGAGTGTGTAAGACGCCTTCTGTCTGCCCCTCCCGATCCACGGTCCGCCCTTCTGCACACAGCTTTTTGCCCCGAGAAACATCCTTGTGGAAACCACGTCAGTGATCCCCTGTGCCTTCTGGTTTCTGTCTGGATTTGGCCAGTGGAGGCACTAGCCAATCGCAGAGAGTTGGATGGAGGAAGGCGTGATCAGGTGGTGTATTTGGTCCCCCTGCTCCCATTTTGCGGGCTCATTGCAGACCTTTGACCCCTCCACCAAGGGTCACAGATCCCGCGGGGTGATGCTCTCGGCACAAGCATCTGACTCCAGGTTTTATGCCTGCTCCCTTATTTTAACCCTTCAGGTCTGAGCATGGTAATGTACCCTCCTTGCTAGCCCCCTGCTGGGGTTCCACCCAGCCCATTGCTGTGTTCTCTACACCCTGCCCACACCTTTGCAAACAGGCTTTTTAAGAAATGCTCCCTGAATTATCCTGGCTTGAGTGTGCTCTTTGCATTTTGCCGGGACCCTGACAGATGTCATGTGGCTTCTGCCCAAGATCACAGGAGGGAATCAGGCTAGAATTCCGGTCTCTTTGCCTTCATAGGCAAGTGGCCCTCTGGTCAAGTGGGCCCTAGTGGACGCTGCCTTTCTTTCCTGGGGAAGCAGTTTGGGGGTCTCTGACATCAGCCAGGTTAGAGTGAGAGGTGAGAGAACCCCACGGATCATGCCAGGATGACACCGTGTCCACTTCGAGCCATCTCAGAAGAGAAGAATGAGAAATTCAAGGGCTTATAGGATCCTCTACCTGCCCCAGGGCCTGGAAAGACCTCAGTTCCCCAAAAGTCAACGGACAAAGTATCACCTAACGTTTATAGAGTGACTGCTGTGCGTTGTACAGACATGAACTGGTCAGACCTTCGTAACACTCCTGCAAGGAGCTTAATCGCTTCAAATAGAAGGCAACATTGATTATAACACATCCTGTACCGGAAACTTATAAATGAGCATTTCAACATCCAATAAAATAGGAATTATTTCTGTTTTGCTCATGAGGAACTACTTCCTCCTCATTAATTTTATTATAGTTATCTGTATTATTACCGTCACCGGTATCATTTTTATATCTAGACCATGCATCACAGACTCAGAGAACCCCCCAGGAAGGACAGGTGTCTCCAGGATGCCAGCTCCAAGCAGGGGCAAGTCAAACCTGACTCATTAAGTAGCCTCCTGTCTGAGTGTGGCTTCTGGCCCACAGCCGATACTCAGTAATCAAGGCTCCCTTGGATAAATGAATGGAAGGAGGAGGGAAGGGAGAGAGGGAGGATGGAATGAATTTGTGTGATCATGGCCTTTGAGATGCCAAGCCAGCTCCAGCATTCGTATGTAGCTTTCCGAATTCATGTTCCTCATCTGTAAAAGGGGAATGACATCATTAAAGTGCCTGACTCCATGCCTGGCACATAGTAGGTCCTCCATAAAAATAACAGTTCCCCATTCTCCTGTAGTGTTGGTTAAGAAAGCAAGGGCTGTCTGACCAGGAGGAACAAGTTCGCTGCCTCCGGATGCTTCCCCCAGTGTCACTGCCTGCGAGCCCCATGAATGCAGCCCCAGGAGGTGAGGGGCGGGAAGGGGGGCACGGGGTGAAGTTTAAGGAGATTCATGACCTTGACTGTCCTCCGCAGCCTGATTTATGGGGCAGTGCCGTCTCCTGAATGAGATGTAGACGCTGTGAATGAAAGAGCTGTAGAAAATCTTAATCCCCAAATGGCAGAAAGAGATACTCTCAGGTCCGGGATGTATGTGATCAAATACATCAGGTGAGGCATGATGTTTCCACAAGGAATCCAGTCAGCTCTCAGGCCTCTGCTGGCCTTTCTGAAGTAGGAATGAAATATTTTCCCACTTATCCAACAAAACCTTTTGCTGATTTTGCTAAAAAAAAAAAAAGAAAAAGAATCTGGACTCAGGATATTACAGTCCTGTCACTGAATCAACACCGGCATAGAAGGGTAAGAGGCAAGGGAAAAGTGACAGTGGAGGAAGAACCCCCCTCAGAAAAAAAAATACCCAGTCTCTTTTGGGGTGGTGAAAGGGGGCTTGGGCAGAGCCTTGATGTACACAGCTTGTTAGAGATCAGTATTCTGGGAGGTCAGGCTGCGAAGATGGAAGAGAAGTTGCTATTTGCTCCTTGTCTTATGTGAGGGTGGTGGTTGAGCCATCTGACAGTTCTTGGGAACAACGGAAGCAGCTCTGTTGGCAGAACTGACTCTGTCCCATGGCTGTCAGAGCTGTTCAACATCCAGGAAGTATAATGGGATTCCCATAAGCAAGAGGTGGTGGCTGGGATTCAAGGCTCAGTCTGATGGAGCAGTGGCTGGGGGACAAAGTCTGACTCCCTGATTCTCAGACCTGCCTCTGTTTACCTCTTGGACCAGCTTCTCTGAAAGCTTTTGCCTCTGGAGAAAGAATTCCTTGAAGTCCTCCCCTTGGTCTTCTGCGGGCACTTCTTTAACAGAAGGCAGGATGGCAGTGTAGAGTCTAGACGCAGGAAGGATGGCGACATCTTCTCAACATCTAGACTGTGGGTTCTTTCGCTGCACCAGCGTTCTGAACTCCAGCGCATAGCAAGTCTAGCTGTGATGGTTTCCTACATGTCCCAAGCCTTCCAGGCTTGACTCATACGGCTGTAGGAGGCCCCACCATTTTCTTCTTGGTAAACATGAGTGCATCTAACAGCCAGTTGAAATGTCAGCTCCACTGTGAAGCCAAGTGCATCTCTATTTTCCCCCCCCATGGCATTTTACACACTCCTTTACGTTAGTTGTATGTAGGCCATTTTGTGTTGTCTCCATTCCCACTAAACCAGGGGTGTTATGGGCTGAATTTTGTCTCCCTGCTCCAGATTCCTATGTTGAAATCCTAACCCCAGTCCTTCAGAATGTGATGGTGTTTGGAGACAGGCTCTTGAAAGAGGTAATTAAGGTACAATGAGGTCATTAGGGTGGGCCTTATTCCAATTTGACTGGTGACCTCATAGGAGGAAGAAACTAGGACACAGACACACATGGAGGGAAGACCATGGGAAAACTCAGAAAGAAGACAGCCATCTACAAATCAAGGTGAGAGGCTTCAGAAGAAACCAATCCTGCCGACACATGGATCTCAGCCTTCCAGCCTCCAGAACTGTGAAAAAGTAACCTCCTGTGCTTTGGCCACCCGAGAGCGGACTCATTCAAAAGCTTCAGCAAACTTTTTTTTGTCAAGGTCCAGGTAATAACTATTTCAGCTTTGCCAGCCACACGGTATCTGTTAAACTCCTCAACTCTGCCACCGTCGTGTGAAGGCAGCCAGAGACCAGCCATTCAGAGTGGGCGAATGAAACCTTACAAAACAGGCAGCTGGTTGGCTCAGGTCCTCAGACAGCAACTTGCTGACCCTTGTGTGAGATGGAAGCTCCCAGGCCAGGGTTAATATCCACTTTATTTTCCTTCTATTCCTAAGGATGTAGCATAGGGCTGGGCACACACTAGGTGTTCAACTGATATTTTTTTCACTATTTTTAAAAACTTTTTATATCGAAAAATTGCAGAAGTTGCAAATGCAATACGAAGAGTTCTGTGTACCCTTTACTGTGTCAGCTTCACCCATGACATGTCATAGGTCAAGTCAATGTATAGCAACTTATCTATAGCTATTAAAGCCAGGAAGCTTTGCTCTGCCTCTTTCCAGCTGTGTATCCCTGGGCGTGTCATTTAACCCCTCTGATCTCAGTTGCCTCAGCAGTGAGATTGTGCTAATCATAGAACCTATCCATTGGGCAGCAAGAATGGAAATAGATAATACACACCAAGAAGTGAGCGCCGCATTCGGGACAGCTTGGTAACAGCTCAATGAGTGCTGATGAGAATGAGAAGTATTATTGTTTTACCTGTATTATTTCCCTGATGTTTCAGGGAAACAACCGAACACTCCACTCTGAGTTGTAGGTATCAGTCCTTCAGGTGACCTTTGGAGAGATCAGCTTGAGGCTTTTCCTAGGAAACGCCTGGCTATGGGGGCATCTCCAGGACTCTCTGATGAGCAGGGGAAAATGAGATGTGTCCAAGGAGCTACTTCTTTTTTTTTTTTTTTTTACATCTTTATTGGAGTATAATTGCTTTACAATGGTGTGTTAGTTTCTGCTTTATAACAAAGTGAATCAGTTATACATATACATATATTCCCATATCTCCTCCTTCTTGCGTCTCCCTCCCTCCCACCCTCCCTATCCCACCCCTCCAGGCTGTCACAAACCACCGAGCTGATCTCCCTGTGCTATGCGGCTGCTTCCCACTAGCTATCTATTTTACGTTTGGTAGTGTATATATGTCCATGCCACTCCCTCACTTTGTCACAGCTTACCCTTCCCCCTCCCCGTGTCCTCAAGTCCATCCTCTAGTAGGTCTGTGTCTTTATTCCCGTCTTACCCCTAGGTTCTTCATGACATTTTTTTTTCTTAGATTCCATATATATGTGTTAGCATACGGTATTTGTCTTCCTCTTTCTCACTTACTTCACTCCATATGACAGACTCTAGGTCCATCCACCTCACTACAAATAACTCAATTTCGTTTCTTTTTATGGCTGAGTAATATTCCATTGTATATATGTGCCACATCTTCTTTATCCATTCATCCGATGATGGACACTTAGGTTGTTTACCAAGGAGCCACTTCTGAACAGACCTATTAAATAAACTGAGACTTCATGCATGCATTGAGGGCTAAGGGAAGGCCCTACCCAGTGGCATTTCTTTCCCGCATACAATCAACTATTTACCATTTCTCACTCCTAGACCTGGCCACCTCCACCCAGAAAGGCCTTGAGGTGGGAGGCCAGTGATAAAATTTACAGAAGGGAGAATGCCGCAAACCATGAGCTGGGAAAGAAAAGTGAGAAGTGGCTAATTCCACAAAGCTGGAGAAAGTTACAGCCGGACCACCAGCAGAGCTCAAACGAGTAGCTTGAACCAGGCTTTTCAAAAGACAGTGATGACGATGCGGATAAAGATTATAATAGCAATAGCCATAAATAGTTCGCATTTAAATGGTGCTTTTTCAAAAGTCAGATATTGTTCTGAGAGCTTTACATTTATATCAATTCACTTATAGGAATGAACTCTCTGTAGTTTGCCAAGGTAGATGTTATTCTTTATTAATTTTACAAATGAGGGAACATCAGCCAAGAGAGGTTAAGTGACTTGCCCAAAGTCACACAGCCAATACAAGGCAGGGCTAGGATTCGAACCCAGGTCACCTGGCTCTGTGATCTGTGTTTAATCACCAAAGGCACCCAGTGGCTCCTCTTCATAGGGTAACCCTGCCAGTGGATATGGAAAGCGTTTCCACAATTGTTCCTCTAGCCCGGGAGTCAGCAAACTTTCTCTAAGGGGCCAGGTTTACTTTCTGTAAATCTGACTTTGTGGGCAAAGGCCAAGTTGAGGGTATGATGTAGGTATGCAGAAAAAACAAATTCCCACAACGATTTTATTGACAAATTTTAATTAATAATACTGAGAGCATTTTTTGGAATATAGGCCTGCTAACAAGAAGAATGGGCTTCTTTTGGGGGTGGGGGTCGTGTGCCCGAAACACAGTGAGGCCAAACAAACCGAAACCTCAGAGTTTGGAGCAGGGAAAGGTTTATTCTAGGGCCATGCAAGGAGACGGGTGGCTCATGCCCTAAAAAGCCCTGAGCTCCCCAAAGGGTTTCAGCAAAGCATTTTTAAAGGCCAGGTGAGGGAGCGGGGTCGCAGAGTACGTGATCAGCTTGTGCATGGTTCTCTGATTGGCTGATGATGGGGGAACAGGGTGGTGTCACAGGGGTTAACTTTATCAGTCCTTAGGCTCCAGGAGGCCTGGGGCTATGTGCTCACGGTCTTTTTGGGGGTGGGGGTGGTGTGCCCGAAACACAGTGAGGCCAAACAAACCGAAACCTCAGAGTTTGGAGCAGGGAAAGGTTTATTCTAGGGCCATGCAAGGAGACGGGTGGCTCATGCCCTAAAAAGCCCTGAGCTCCCCAAAGGGTTTCAGCAAAGCATTTTAAAGGCCAGGTGAGGGAGCGGGGTCGCAGGGTACGTGATCAGCTTGTGCATGGTTCTCTGATTGGCTGATGATGGGGGAACAGGGTGGTGTCACAGGGGTTAACTTTATCAGTCCTTAGGCTCCAGGAGGCCTGGGGCTATGTGCTCACGGTCATCAAGTAGTTAACATCTTCCATTTGGTGGGGAGTTTTCACATCTGCAAAACAGCTCGGGGACAGTGCATCAGATACTGTTATCCAGGTACTTCAGAGAGGAGCTAAAGCAGAGGAGATGGGGAGAGGCCTGCCCAGGAAGGCCCAGTAGAGTCCTGCCCGGTTACACTGCCGGCATCTAGCGGGTGGAGGCCAGGGATTCTGCTCAATGTGCCCCAGTGCACAGAATAGCCCCCCACACAGAGCCAAGAATTACAGCCCAAAATGTCATCAGTGCCGGGTTTGGGAAACCCTGTTCTAGAAGCTTCAGGTCCCTCACCTATAAATTGAGTTCCACAGTAAGACTAAATGAGCTCTAATGTATGCAGAGATACACAACAGGGCATGCCAGATTGTCAAGCACATAAGATAAATATTCTTACTATTCCGATTTTTATTCAAAGATTGAAAACCGTTCTGAGAGGTGGGATTGGGCCACCCCTGCTCTCGTGTGGGGTTGGAACGGGGGTTCTCAGAAGAAAAAGCGTCTTTTGTGATTGTCTGTCTCCCAGCTCATCCTCCCTGCCAGCCACCCCTCCCCTCCCCCTGCCCTCTTAGCCAAGCTCGGAGACTGGATGCAAAAGCCATCATTAAAAAATGAACATGAGTTGTTTTTTCCCCTTTTTGATCAAATAATCCAGTTTGCTGCCTCAGACAAATCATTATTCATGTGGAACCTGCCTGCAGCGCCCCTGGGGAGGAAGGCCAAATTGATTTAACATCTAATTCAGTTTGTCCCTTCTGCTAACCCCACTGGTATGCTAACTTCACCCTTGGAGGATGGAGAGGAAGGGGTTGGGAGGCAGCAGCGGGGCAGAGAGAGACACGAGGGAATTAGCCAAGGCATAGATTTAAGACCAGCTCTCTGCAAAAGCAAGATGGAGACACAGCACGTCCTTAGAGCACCCGCCTTCCTGTCCTGGGCTTTCTCGTCCTTGGAGATAGTTTTCCTCCTTCTCTGAGCTTACTAGAATAATAGCAACGCCATCAAAATGACGGCAGCCTAGTCTGTGCTGAGCGGAATCCCTGAGGACATCCTGGGCGAGAGACAGCCTGACGCCCATTTTCCAGCTGGGGAAGGGGAAGTTCAGAGAGGTTGAAGGACATGCCTAGAAAGTTCTAGAACCAGGACACAAAGTCATTTTGGTCTGCTCTCCAAAGCCACAACTACCACATCAGCAGACTCCCGGATGTAGGAAGGTGTTTAGAGGGGTTCTGTAGCTTTTTCCCATAAAGGTCACCTGAGTAATCGTCCCGACACATTTGTGTTGCCTATATGTGCTGGTTGAAGGGTCAGCTTACCCAGCTGATCACCCCAACTCTGAATGTTCTGCTCGTCACTACTAAGCCTCTTTCTGGGCTTCCGGGTGGAGGTGAGGGATGTAAAAATAGCCTCCGGATGGGAAGGTGGTCTCCTGGGATCTCAGGCAGGGTTGTCTGGCCCCCTATCGAGGTCGGGGGTGTAACTGGGATGACGCGTTGCCGGCTGTGTCCCTCCTTTATGTAGTGGCATACCTAGGACGTTATCCTGAGCAGGTAAATGGCAGATTCAGGGTTCAACTCCAGGTCTCTCCGGCTCCAAGCTGGGGTGTTCTTTCTATTGGGTGGCATGGTACCCCTTTCCCAGCATTTTGTGCTCTCTTCTGCCCACCCCGCCCTAGCAAAAACCTCCTCTTAGGAAGTGGTGTTGTATCCTAGGGGAGCTTCCGAGAGAGAAGTGGGGAGGAGAGGGGCGTGCCGCAGGCAGAGGGGCGCCTGCATCCTAGATCAAGTATAAAGTGGAAGGGAGAGGGGAGAGAGAGGAAGTGGGGGGATTGAGACAGAGAAAGAGAGACAGAAGGAAAGAGTGAGAAAGAGAGAGAGGGAGGGAGAGAGAGAGAGAGAGAGAGAGAGGAGGGGAGGGAAGGACAGGGGAGGGGAGGGGAGAGAAGAAGCTTTTGCATAAGGACTTTGAGATAAGGGCCAATGCAGCCGGCTAGGAGTCCAGGCATCAGACTAAGTCCGGGAATGGTTTGCTCCTGGCTCTGCCCGGTCCAGCACAGCTCTGATGCTGCGGGTCCAAGGCTGATACAGCATCATTTGGCACTTCGGGGAGCTGGCAGCTTTGGGGGGATCAAGAAAGACTACTGGCATAGCATTGGCGTTTTCATGGTGGACTCTGACCTTCTGACACTGTGAGACCTGCCCTCCAGGCCTTGCAGGTGGCCCTCACTGGCAGGTTGTCATAATGGAAAAACAGATTATTCTTCATGAGCGTGTGTGAGGTACTCTCTAGGGATTCTGGAATAGCTGAGAGATGCTAAACTTGGGGACCCCAAGCTGTGCAGGTAGGAACTCAAGATGGTGGCCTTTGAGAATCAGTGTTAGTGGAAATAATTTCACTGGACACTTGTTACATATCAAGCCCCCAACTGGGCACGTTGTATACTTGTGTACTTCATCCTCACCAGGTGGGTGGTATCGTCAGCCCTGTTTTATGGGAGGAGATATGGGAGTTCAGCGCATGTCATCACTTAGTGGCAGAGCTGGGATCTGAAGCCTGGCAGGCTAGCTGCCCTGGGATCAGGGGCTCTGATCCCAGCCCTCATCTTCCTGGTTGTGTGCACGGCCTTACGGGGCTGGAGGACCTGGGCAACACATCTGTCCTTCAGGCCCTAAAGCCCTGGAAGGAATTACATCAAGGTAGCATTGACATCCTGGAGGGTCCAAGTTCTCTGCATGAACGCACATCGTAGGGTGTGTGTGCGTTTCTGTACGTGTGGTCGTGTGTGGTTCTGCATCTGTGTGTATGCATGTGTGTGTTTCTATAGGCTTTTGTGTTTGTGTTTCTATGTATGTTTTTATGTGTGTTTGTGTGCGTTTTGTGTTTCTGCGTCTGTATGTGTATTCGTGTGTTTGTTTGTATTGGTGTGTATATGGATGTTTGTGTGTATATGTTGTTTGCATGTGTATACGTTTGCATGTGTATATGTGTTTCTGTGTGTGTATCTGTGTGTCCGTTTCTGTATGTTTTTATGTTTCTTTGAGTGTTTGTGTGTTTGTATTGGTGGGTTGGTGTACGTTTATGTAGCTGTTTGTGTGTATATGTGTTTTGTGTCTGCTTTTGTTTTCTTGGGTTTTGTTTTTATTTTTTAACTTTTTATTCTGTATTGGCATATAGCTGATTAATAATGTTGTGTTAGTTTCAGATGTACAACAAAGTGATTCAGTTATACACATACATGTATCTCTTCTGTTTGTGTTTCTGTGTGTATTTGTGTTTTTGTACATATGTGTGTTTCTGGTTGTGCTTCTGCATGGGGTGTGTGTGTGTGTATCTTCGGCACTTTGAGGCTGGAGGACAGAGGAGACAGTTAGCACTGGAAGAGACTGCCGGTGGAGCCGGAACAGCATCTCCAAAGGCAGAAGTGACTGGTGGAGGGAGACCCTGCGCATCATCCGTCCTCGCTGGGAGGGGCAGCTTGGCCCCGACTCCTGGCCCTCTGGGTGTGGGCGTGGACAGCCCCGGCTCCTTTCTCAGCCCCCGACCTCACAGAAGCCCCTCCCTGTGGCCTTGTCCCCTCAGGGCCCGCGTCCATCGCGCTGGGGGACGCTGGCCGCCTACGCCTTCTCCTGGCCCTGCCTGCTGCGTCTCCTCCACCCAGAGTTGCCAGTCACCTCCGTGCAGGGCTGCACCCACCGCCCCAGGGAGAAGCGCTCGCCCCACAGTCTGTGCGGGTGGGGTCTCCAGGCCTGCCACACGCACGACAGTCACCCAGCAGCGCATGTCACTCCCTCCAAGCCTCCCGCCCCTGCCCCAGTTCCAGGCCTTCATCTTCCTATGGGAATAATTCCACCAGGAGAATCACACTGCAGGCCCAGAGGTCTAGCAACACGGGGGGCGAGGAGGGGGCTGGGATGCAGCATATGGAACGTGTCCCTTGGGCTCTGGGTGACACAGCCCCCAACACCGGCCCGAGTCTTGTAGCGAAGATTGCCAACTCTGCCTGGGCCGTCACCAGTCGATGCAGGCAGCAGGTGGGCCCCCTGACCCCTGACACGGCCGGGAGCACAGGATCCGAGGAGGGGACAGAGTGGAGCTGACAGAGCTAACTCTCCGAGCTGGGGGCATTCTGCCAAGAAACGGGAACCGCTTGCAGCGAGCTATTTCTCCATCTGTCTCTGCATCCAAGGGAATGGAAGGTCCCCGGCTGTGTCCAGACGAGAAACGAGGCTGCCCTCTTGGCGTGTGATGTGACCGGCCGCACAGCCGCTGACCCAAGCTGGAGGGAGTGGTCTCGATGAAGATAGGCAGGAATATACCAGTGCCAGCTGCGTGCCGGCCGGGGCTGTAGCTAGAGCCAGTCACAGCATATCTGCACTGCTTGGATGTGGGCTCGTCCCAAAGCAGACCCCGAGGCAAGGAGCTGGGGCCAAGTCGTTTATTTGGGAGGTGAGTCCAGGAGGCAGTGATGGGGGAGTGGGAAAAAGGCAGGGAAGGAGAAGACCGACAGAAGGTGCATCACGGGGCAGTGACCTCAGGAGACCCCTGGGAGACTGCAGAGTGCGGCCAGCCGGGGGTGAGGGGCTGTGGCATTTACCCACCAATTCCCACCCATCCTGGGCACTTCTGGGGGTGGGGGGTTGAGCAGGTGTCCGTGAAATGCAGAGAGAGACAGACACTTGGGATAAGACACCACCGCACAAGGGGAATTGCCCCCTGAAGCTGCAGGTGGCCTTGTCGCGGACACCTGCTTACGGCGTCTGCTACATGGAAAACAGTGCCACCGTTAGCCAGTCCTCCTCTATCTGTTGTCCTATTTTCTGGCCTCCAAAACACCCAATGTGTCCTCTTCTTCTCTCTTGCTCTTCCCTGTGACTGCAGCATGTGACCTGCAGCTTGGTGGGAATTTCCCATGCTTCCCCTCACCCCCTGCAGGCTTCTCTAGAGTAGGATTTCTCAACCCTACTCCTGTTGGCATTTGGGGTTGGAAGATTCTCTGTGGCGAGGGCCGTCCTGGGCACTGTAGGATGTTGAGTGGCATCCCTGACCCCTACCCACTAGATGCCAGAAGAGTCCACCCTCCGCTGTGACAACCATAAAGGTCCTCAGACATTTCCCAGTGTCCCCTGCAGAGCAAAATAATTGACAACTATCACCTTGCTTGGTTTTCTTCAAAGCACGTATGACTGCCTGCACGTATCACGTGTATTCGTCCATCCACTTGTTTTCTGTCTGCAGCCCCTTCCACTCAGCAGGTCGCCCCATGAGAGCTGGTCCTTCTCTATCTCATTGCACAATGTCTCTTTTCTCCCCGAATTGCACTCTGTCCAGAGGAGACCCTGGATAAAGAGCTGTTGCATGAAGTCCAATCATCCCGATTGGTCAGGTGGATCTTTGATCGATTTGATTTTGGGGTTATTAGGTTGAAGTGAAATTCCACTTTGCGTTGACCACTGTGGAATCGAGTCACCCAAGTCCAGTCCTCTGCCTTTGCGGGTAGAATCTTTCCAACCAAATAGGACTTTGATGATACCAGAGAAGGCTGCAGGGTCTCAGGACCACTTCTGGGAACATGGATCAGTTCTGACTGCAGGGGGCTGGGAGTAGGGGTGTAGATGATGCATGAGTTAGTTGAGCTTAGACTCTGAAAGCTGTTGCTTTTTTTTTCTGTTTTTGCGGTACGTGGGCCTCTCACTGTTGTGGCCTCTCCCGTTGCGGAGCACAGGCTCCGGACGCGCAGGCTCAGCGGCCATGGCTCACGGGCCCAGCTGCTCCGCGGCATGTGGGATCCTCCCGGACCAGGGCACGAACCCGTGTCCCCTGCATCGGCAGGCGGACTCTCAACCACTGAGCCACCAGGGAAGCCCTGAAAGCTGTTGCTTTTGAGGAAATTATGAGACAACAGCTTGTTTTCTTTGAATTGTATCTTTCTTCTGAAAGCAGATCTCAGAGAAAAAGAAAAAAGGAAGGAAAGACAAGAGAAAAAAGGGAGGGAGGAAGGGAGGAGGGAGTTAACTTATATGGTGTAAAATCTCCTGTCGCCTTTTTTTTTAAATGTATTTTAAAACATAATTTAAAAAATGGGCTTTATAATATATAATGGTTTTTTGTTTGTTTGTTTTTGTTTTGTTTTTGTTTTTTTTGCGGTACGCGGGCCTCTCACTGCTGTGGCCTCTCCCGTTGCGGAGCACAGGCTCCGGACGCGCAGGCTCAGCGGCCATGGCTCACGGGCCCAGCTGCTCCGCGGCATGTGGGATCCTCCCGGACCAGGGCACGAGCCCTTGTCCCCTGCATCGGCAGGCAGACTCTCAACCACTGCGCCACCAGGGAAGCCCTCGAATGTTTTTTAAAAGCGTGGGAGGATGGCCTTTTGCAACCGTGCATGTAGGTGTTTGCAAAAATATGAGGGTGTATAAAATAGCTAATGTTAATTGAGCACTTACTATGCATCGGGCTTGGATTTCAGTGTCTTATCATATGGTTGGTAACAACCCTGTGATCCACATTTTACACGTGAGGAAGATAAGGCTCAGAGTTTAAATGACTTGCCCGAGGTCAGACAGTTCAAGTGTCAGAGCAGACATTCAAAACCCACTGTCTTTCTCTAATGTCCTGCATTTTCAGCATGGCTGGTGTTCAGTGCCTGCACGAATATGCTCGATTTGAAGTCTGCAGTGCATGTATTTGGGCTCATGCTCTTATACTGCACGGCCTTCTTCCAATAATAATTATATTGTGTTAATCTGTTCAGATTGCTATAATCAAGTTAGAAAGGCTGGGTGGCTTATAAACAATAGACAGTTATTTCTCAGAGTTTGGAGGCTGGAAGTCTGAGATCAGGGTGCCAGCATGGTCCAGTTCTGGTGAGAACCCTCTTGCAGGTTTCAGATGGCTGTGTTTTCAATGTATCACATGACAGAAAGAGAGCAAGAGAGCTCTCTGGGGTCCCTTTTATAAGGGCAGTAATCTCATTCATGGGGGCTTCACGCTTATGGCTTAAATACCTTCCAAATGCCCCACCTCGTAATACCATCACATTGTGGGAGGGGGTGGTGGTTAGGATTTCAACATACGGATTCTGGAGGGACAAAAACATTCAGTCCAGTGCATATAATCATAGCTAACACTTGCTTGGAAATACGCCATCAGCTTCAAATGTATTATTTCGTTGAATTCTCACATGAACTTTATGTGAGTGGTTAGATTATTTCTCTCTAGTTACAGTTGAAGAACCAAAGTTTAGAGATCATAAGTAACTTCCCCACAGACTGAATGAATGAATGAATGAATTCAAGAGATGTCTCAGTGGCAGATATGATGATGAACTATTGATTCGCTTACAACAGGGGTCAACAAACATTTCCTGCAAAGAGCAGATAACGAGCAAATATTTTAGGCTTTTTGGATCAAGGAGCAAAATTGAGACTGTTATGCTGGGACTGATACAACCATTTCAAAAGTAATTGTTTAAAAATGTGAAAACCATTCTTCACTTCCTTGCTGTACAAAAACAGGCAGCAGATTGGATGTGGCCCATGGCCCCCTAGTCCCCCACCCTCTGACCTAACGTGGAGGTAGTTAAAGAAAGCCTTGTTGACTAGAAGGTACTCAGTTTGGGACTTAGATCGAGAGGTGGATTTTGGATAAAAGGTGGGAAGAACGAGGGCTCAGCATCCTTTCACATACTGGAACCTGTTCTGCTCCTTCGGCACTGTCCATTACTAACTCTCCCTGCCGCCCAGAGCTCTAACATTCTGACTTAGAACTGAACAGGCAGCCAGGTAGGGACCATGACCGAGGTGGCTTGAGTCCTAGTGTCTCACATGCTGTGTGTGTTGGGGGCAGTGCGAGGAAGCTTGGGAGGCATCGCCCCCCCATCAAGTCTTGAGAGGCAACATGCTGGCAAACCCCGTTGCAAACTTAATCCGTTGGCAACTTTCTTTGCCTTTTGATGCTTTGTTTTTTTCCCCCTACATCCGTTCTTTGAAAACTGATGCTCTGGGATTAAAACAAGGCAGGAGGCATTTGCAAAGAAAGGCAACTGCAGAAACCCAGACGGTGCACGTTTTATTTGTTGTCTAAGGATGCTGACCACATTCATGAAGAGGCCCTTTGGATACGAGAGGCTCCAGAGATATGGAGTGTGTCAAATCAGTGCTGTGCTGCTTATCTGAATTTATCTGAATCCTGTGGCCCCGCCAACGGCAGATAGAGGCCAAATGCAGCTTCCCTGATTTGCCACCTTTGGAGAACCCAGAGCCAGCAACATACGGGAGGGCAGGTTTCCTGGTTTATTTTGACTGTAGATGGGGTCGCTGGGCAGACAGAACAATTTCATCATCAGCAACCCCGTGGCGAGGTGGCCATTTAGAAGAACAGTACTCTTTCTGCTTTTTCTCAAGACATCCTGGCATAAGAAAAAGTGGCTGCAAAGTGTCATAAGACCTGGTTCACGGGCATCAATCTGATCCCTAACTTCGGCGTGACTTTGGGGCAGTGGCCAGACCTCCCTACTTCTCACCCTTCTCATTTGTAAACTGGGAACAAACACCATTTCACATCAAGTGCTGGTTTTCAGTTGGCAAACTGCTGTTACACCTTTATTGGTTTTTATCGGCACAAACCCTCCACTGGGTTTTGGATGGAGATGAGATGAAACTCAAGGTCGGAGTGGTGTAAAGCTTACTGAAATGCATGCAACTAAGGGTTGGCAGAAATGGGGAGATAATTCTGGGTTTTCCGACACCAACTCCAACATCCTTTCCGCTGCAAGAAGAATAAGACCTATGGCTGGCTTGCCTGCCAAGGCTGTGTTGAGTTTCAAGAGCACGTGCAAGCAGGTTGAGATGTGCAGAGCTATACGACATGTCCAAGGTTGTGGCACCAGACAGACAGCCTAGAGTTGTACACAGGTAGACGAGGGGCTGGGAAGGGACTTTGCAGCCTCCCTGCCTCGGTTCAGATTTAGGCTCCCCTGATGACTAGCTGAGTGAGCTTGGACGAGTGAATTAACCTCCCTGGGCGTGAGCTTCGGCATCTCTAAAAGGAGACGATGATAGCAACCTCCCTTCCAGAGCCGTGGTCAGCATTAAATGAATCCATTCGTGTAAAGCCAGGCGCAAGGCATCGTGTCACAATCATTATCACTGCTGCTGTGCTCCTCCCTTCCTAGGCCCTCTTCCTTCCCCATGAAGCCCCAAAGGCTTGACACCTTCTACAGACACAAAAATCGCACCACCAGAATCCAACAAACAAAAATGTCTAACAGTCATACAGATACTGACAAGCAACTGACCTGGAGGGAAGGCCCAACTCACACCCAACAGACACTGAGCGTTTTCAGAGTCACTTATCATTGCAGGAAAAAGATCCTTTTCTTTTTTTTCTTTTTTTTTTTTTTGTTTGTTTGTTTGTTTTTGTTTTTGTTTTTGTTTTTGTTTTTTTTTATGTGGTACGCGGGCCTCTCACTGCTGTGGCCTCTCCCGTTGCGGAGCGCAGGCTCCGGACGCGCAGGCTCAGCAGGCACGGCTCACAGGCCCAGCCGCTCCGCGGCATGTGGGATCCTCCCAGACCGGGGCATGAAGCCGCGTCCCCCGCATCGGCAGGCGGACTCTCAACCACTGCGCCACCAGGGAAGCCCTTTTTTTTTTCTTTTTAATAAGACTCCATTGCATCCTGTTTAAGGATGATTTTCTTCCCGTTGACTCATACGGCAAAAACACTTGGCATCTTAGGCCCTCCAGGTTTTCTACAAGGAACAAGAAGGTAGAAAAGAGAATGAGAAAATATGTTCCAGGCTTCCATCACCCAGCATACATAAGTTGAAAGTCTCGCCAGTGTCCAGTGGAAGAGAAGGAAGCAGAAGGGCCTGCCTTGTCTAAAAATGGCAGCATCCCAACTCAACAACCCCACCGCCTGCACCCCTTGCCCTGTACTACATCCTTACATCATTCTGTGCCACATGGACCTGGGTTTAGATAACTGCCTTGGGCTTTTGATTACTCCAAGTCATTTCCCATATTACGTTTTCACTTAATGATGTCTTGGGGAAATAAATGATTGAATAGCCCTAAAAAGGCTGAGAGAGGCTTGTGGGGGGAAGAATGGAAAGGAGTCTGGGTAAACGAATCCAGAAATTGTCATGCTAAGTACATAAGGGGAAAAGCAGAAGCAACCCAAATGTCCTACAACAGGGGATCAGTGTAAGGGGTCATTTTAGTCCCTGTGCTCCAAGGTATGCTCTGAATGGTTTCACTGGAAGTATTGTGCAGTAAGATCCTAAGTTGGTAAATAAATAAGTCATAAAATTTTATGTTTAAATATGTATGGGAAATACCTAAGCATATGTCTTACTTTGGCTGCACATATCATTTAATATGCTAATGTGTCAGCCACTCGTTGGCCTGCTGGCTCTCAGATCCCTCCCCCATCCTTCTCTTCCTCTGTTCTATATCGCTGGGAGCTAGCTGATCCCTACAAACTACATTTCCCAGTCTCCCTTGCTACATTTCCCAGTTTCCCTTGGTTTCTAGCTAGTTTCAGCCAATGGGGGCCACTGGTAAAGTATTGGAGGATGGGAGCCAGGGTATTTCTCCCCTGATCCACCATGTTTTAGGAGACATCTTTGGAAAGCAGTGGCTTTGTCTTCTCCATGATTCCACCTCCCACGGACAGTCTCTCCCTCCATGGTCCCAGTCCCCTCGAGGCAGCCCCTGCTCTGGTTCTGGATCCTGACTCTTGATAGCTAAGCCATGAGACTTGCTGCTGACAGGAAAAGGTGATGCAGAAGAAGAGAAAAAATTGACTCCATCAGTCCCAGGGGATTGTGACAGAGCAAAGGGAAGATGCAAAAGGAAGCACTGAGAATCGGAGCATTTGGAGGTGAGAAGGAAGACCGAGGGAAGACGAATGTCTGGCCCTGTTGCAAGTTGGGTTCCCTGGGACCAAGACTCTGAGATGGAGTTTAGCATAAGGATATTTGTGAAGGACTTCCTTTAGAATCCACACTTTTGCAAGGGAGGGATGGGAGCAGGAATGGGCAGAGAGAAAAGTTGAGCTGTGGTACAGTCCCAGCATAGGTCTCAGCTGACCCCATGAGAAGCTCCACAGCTGGGATGGCTCTTCAGAGCTGTCCCAAATCGGGGTGAGGATCCTGGGCCTTGGTACTCCAAGTTGATCAGTCACTGGAAGTAGGTGACCCTGGAGGGAGGTATGACCTTGGGCAATTAGTTTTTTTCAATCCTTTGACTACTGGAGGAATGAATCCTGCGTTCCTGAAGGGAATCTGGGCAGTGCCTCACTCTCCGTCAAAGTCACTATTCCCATTGGGGATTCTGGGAAGAGATGCTTCTGGAGCTACCCAGGACCAACTGGGGGCAAAGCTATATCCAAGTAGACTCCATAGCCAGCAGAATTGGGCTAATGTAGACCTAGAGATTGAGCTTATCCAAGCTACTCCTGGTTCCAGTGTGGAGAGATTGGGACCAAAGTACTCAAGGGCGAAGATCATGGATGAAACGTGAGCCCGTAGAGTGGGAATGAACTGCCTGCTGGAGAGAGAGGGGTGGGGAAATGGGCAAATGTAGAGACTCAGGAAGTCTGCTGTGAGGCCATATCTAGGGACCAGAGCTGATCAAGCCCCAGATCATGCTAGGACTGGCAGCAGGCTTCAGCTCTAAATGTAAGCAGGGCAAGCATCAATCAGGCAGTTCTAGGCCAGCCTAGGACTTTGACTTCCTTTTCCTCCAGGAAGTCATACAAAATTCACCCTTTTGCTCACTCAGCTAGCTGCCATCTTGGAATGGAAACAAGAAGGGGAAAGATGGAGTATTTCTCTTTCCGAGGAACCGAACGCTACCTAGAGGAATTAGTATGGGGAAAGGCATGCTAGTAATAGACAAAATAAAAATGCTGAATTTTAGTGTCAGCTAAATTTGTGGCTCTTCGAAAAGACAGAGCTTTGTTGAGTAGACCAAATTCTGTGTGAACGAACCAGGATTAGGGATTGACTGCTAGCGAAAGAAAAACCCCGCTTGACAGTGGCTTTAAAAAGAAAAAGTGGGAGGGGGGGGCTTCCCTGGTGGCGCAGTGGTTGAGAGTCCGCCTGCTAACGTCAAAAAAAAAAAAAAAAAAAAGAGTGGGATTCAAAAGAACAGGTACGAGCAGTCTGATGTCAGGATCGCATTCACAGGTCTTACCTCAAGATTCAAGATGGCAGCATCTATGTTCCAGGTAGCATGATGGAGGGAAGGACAAAGAAACGGCCAAGGCTGCGCGTCAGCTGTCTTTTAAGGATAGGTATTGGAAGCTGCTACAGGGCACTTTCCTTATAGCATAATGGCCAAAACTTAATCACATGAGCACGTCTAGCTGCAGAGGAAGCTAGAAAATATGACATTTATCCTAGGAGGGTGTGTGCTTAAGTACAGCTCATTATACAGTACTATTCAAGAAGATGAAAATGGAGATCAGGAAACAACTAGCAGTCCCTGCCACAGTATATAGAGCGTATCACATGCACTATCTAACTTAATCCCCCCAATAGCCCTAAAACGTGGATTATTCCCGTTATACGGATAAGCAAGGAGGACCCAGAACCACCGAAGCTGACACAGTTATTATTAATAGCACCAGTTTTTAGCCTCCTTTCTCAAAGTCTCTACTAGCTACGGGTAATGTATCTGGCTTGTTGGGGATTAATTTTTCCATTTCTTCGGAGTTTCAAAAGCAATAGGTAGACAAGAGAGCCAGCCCCTCCTGGCTGACCTTGCTGTTCCTCCAAAGCAGTCCTGGCTTTGTAAGAACTCTGAGCTCTGTTTGTTTTGCAATTACCGTGGGTTAAGGGGCCCTCTGACATTTTCACAGGGGGAGGGAGTGGGCACAAGTCCTCACCCCTTCCCCGGATTTTTTGATTGTCATTTCCTCTACCTTTAAAAGAAAATTACATAATGGCCATCACTTAGGCACCTTCCCAAAGTACTTAAACTACATTAATGCAAAAGGGCCACGTGAGGAAATAGCCCCAGATGTCACATGCCAAGTTACAAAGCATAAAAGAGGATTCAGAGATCCCTTTACTGAGATCCCTTCAATGAACGGTGCCACATGGGCATATGAATTGTGGTTATTAGCCTTTCTCCAAAACCCGGGGCCAACTCAAACAGTATCGAAGTCATTAATGAGATTTGGCCCCATTAGGTTCATGTAAACAGTTGTAACAAGTCTTCAAAGCCTCTGTTAAAAAAATATATGCGTGTGTGTGCAAGCGTTATGTGTATTATTTCATGAGAATTTGAGCAATTGAAAGTGACTAACCACAGTCACTTTGACATCTGACCCCCCCCTCCGCCCCCCGTGGCGCTGCTCCGGGGCCAGGAATGGTCCGAAAGGAAAGGTTTTGGTCTAAACTAGAGGGGGAGGATGACAAGGTCATCCTTGTTGAGTAGGCAACATCTGTCTGCTGCTTTTGTAGGACTAGAGTTCACTCGGTTTTCTTCGGTAACGGCCCCTCATTTTGCACTGGGGGACTACCCAGCCCTGCTCTCAATCTGTGTGCTTTGGGCAAGGTAGACTCCTTTCCCTTGAGTTTGACTAATTGACATTGCCCGTTTCCCTGGTTACGGTGCTTGATTCAAGGAAGGACATATGACCCAAGTCAGTTCAGTAAGATTTAGTCCCAGAACTTTCGTTACAGCTACAGGGAAAGAGGGTTCTGCTGGTGTCTCATGGTATCTTCCTTAGTACTGATTGTGGCCATGCTTGCGGACACCTCCTACTTCAAGGACTGGAGACCTTCCCCTGAGGGTTTTCTCTGATGCTGTCAGCGCTTGCATGGGATAAACCGAGGTGCAGTGGAGGTAACGCCCCTGGGAGCAGCCCTCAGCCAATCATGAGTAGGGGTTGGAGAACCAGTACCCCAGCTCCCTTAACCCTGGAATGGGACACACGTTCTGTTCTATGCTCAGTGGAGTGTGGACTGAATCACCACACAGAGGTCCCCGTGCTTTTGACCATCAATTGCCCATAGTGATAAACTGTTCATTATTGCACCTTCCTTTCCTTCCCTCTCCCTTCCCCATCCTCCTACCAGAGTTTTCTGGGGCCGCTTCCCAAACAAACCACTTACCCTTGAATCCTTGTCTCAGAGTCTGCTTCTGAGAGAACCCAGCCTAAGAGAGAGACCAACCCATGTTGCCATGATAGGACAAGGACCTGCCTCAGAATTCAGTCAACACAGAAGACATAGTGCAGAGAAAGAGAGAGAATGAGATACATATCAATGTCTCAAATATACATGAGACATACTTACGCTAAAAAAGTTCCACTATATACTAAAATAATACACTAAGAAAACAATTGTTAGTATGTCTATAGTATATGAGTATGTATATTAGTATTATATTGGAGACATAGGTATGCTATGTCTCACAATGGACATCTGGATCCAGCCATGCCCGAAGGTTACGTTACCCTCAGATTTGCCCTAAGACAAAGCACGTAAGAGCAGGGTTCCAAGGTCTTTTTTGTGACTCTTCTCATATTTCTTTTCTGTGCTTTCCTGTGTGGCCCCAAATATCCATCCCCACTGTTCTTGCATCAGCTCATATGGTCCAATGATAGGAATGCATTCCAAGGGCTGTTGGACCTTTGCCTTAACCGAGAGAGGGTTACAGCCACCAGGGTGGCAGCCAGTTCAAATCCTTCACCGCAATTTCACGCAAGTAACCTTGTGGCAGCTTCCTTTTCACTGCTGTGCTCTTGCCTGCCAGCCGATCTCAGGCCTGGGTATCCCCCAGGAGATGTTAACTCATCTCCCTTATCTGCTTGACTAACTGTCACCTTGACACATCACTGAGCTGGTGATGAAGACCTTAATTAGTACATGTCTCCAGGCCTCGTGTTTTGCCACCTCTTCTTCTATTTGCCTCTCTGCACCTCTCTCTCGTCCCTTCTTTTTACCATCTCCAAAGAGAAAACCCTACCTGCTACTTAAGGACAATGCTGTTCCTTTGACTCTCCATCCCTTAGTTTGTCGACTTCTTC
This sequence comes from Neophocaena asiaeorientalis asiaeorientalis, assembly GCF_003031525.2. NCBI lineage: Eukaryota > Metazoa > Chordata > Mammalia > Artiodactyla > Phocoenidae > Neophocaena > Neophocaena asiaeorientalis. The sequence continues at coordinate 534,252 of NW_020172781.1, read as the reverse complement.
CCAAGTCACGTGGTCAGAGCCATCTGTACTCACCATGGCAGAGCATCTTTCAGTACTATCCCACTGCGTTCTCCCATCCAGCCTCTGGCCACCAGGATGCCCAGTTTGCAGACAGGGATACAGACTCAGAAAAGTTACACTTACCGATTTTAGCCCCGGAGCAGGCCTGGTTCAAGTCCCTCCTCTGTTGCTTGCTAGCTGTGTGAGTTACTTAACCTTTTTGTTTTGGAGGCTACTTATTTCCCACAATGGAAACAATAGTTTACTTTAGCCAACCAATGCATCAAAATGTATTCATGGAACACTGTCAAGAATCTTAAGAGTCCTAGGACTCTTAGGGTCAAGTCAGATGAACTCTCCTCCTATAAGTGATTCAAACATACCTGGAGAGAGAAATCTGAGGCTTTATAACAACTGAGAAAGGCCCCAAGCTAGGGCATGGCCAATGGCTTGATGGCGTGCTAACTGTTCAAGAGCTCTCCCAGCTCAAGAAAAAGAAGCTGCTAATAAAGACATTCCACTCTTCATTCCCCCTAAGAATCTTCCTATTGGAAACGATTGCAGAGCTTTTTCCATTTGGAAAACATTGGTGCATCTTCCAGGAGAGGTTGAAGCCTGAACGCACACAGATGGCAGCCCCACCATTTCTTCGCACAGCGGAGATGATGGTGGATTTGTCCCAAAAGGAATTGAACGGAGAGGATTTTTTTTGTGGGCATAGGCTGGGGGCACACTGGGAATTGGTTGCTGGATGTCATTAAACCGTCTTTGAGTTAAGGAGCCATCCTTATGCTGCATCCTTTCCTCAAGGGACTGAATGGTCAGGGGTTGCACCCAACAATCTACCTCCTGCCCTTCTCCTCCCACTCAGCCACCACCGTCTTGGATTCCACTGCTTCCAGAAGTTAGAAGTCCTCCTCCGTGACGTTGGCTGAATGTAATAATTTCTCCAGTTTAACCATAAAACCAGATGCCAAATACATAATATGGACAAAATGAGGAAAGAACAAGGGACAGGCCATTTGGCTGTTACGTGACTCTGGGGAACTGGAAACCCATGCTTTGTTGCACTCAACTTCCATTAATTATCCTTCGTGGGCTGTGTATTCTTTTTAAAGCTACCCCCGACTGAGAATGGAAAACGAAGACCTTTTCTTCGTTTCCCACGTTGAGACAATGGTATTATTAGCCGCATGTGGACTGTGTAACTCAGGGCAATCGAGATTTGTGACTCTCCATCCCTCAGTTTGTCATACCTATTTTAAAGGTCTATGGTAAAGATCATTGAGAAGATGTGTTAGAAGCTTAGCCCGTGGCGGGCACACAGCAGGGTTCAGTAAGAGTTGGGCGCTGTGTGTTTCATACGCACTAACTGTCAGAGTAGCAAACGCGACATCAATAACCAGCGCAAGGCTGCCACATTTCGGGCCAAGGCACGTGCAGCCCTGGAAATGAATGTGTACAGTTGCTCGAAGACCAGCCTTTCACGAGTAATGTGTTTTCGGGTGAAAGAACGAAGCCTCAGAAAGTTTGCTAAGCTAAAAGGGGTTAGATTACCTTTGCACGATGCTTTCTTAACTGGAGTCACACAGATAGAGGTTTGAACCACAGCTCAGCCGTTTAGGACCTGGGTAGCCTCCAATAACTTCTGTTCTCTGCGTTCCAGGTTTTACATCGCTAAAATGGAGATAACGATACATCCCATTTTGCTGTGCTATATCTTCCCCCTAATCTTAATCCTTGGTGCTTTATAGAACCAAGCGGAACACTGGCTGACACAGTCATTATTAGAAACATAAAATCCGTATCATAACCACATAATTATTAGCATCAATAATGAGAGCAATGCCCACTTGGATATTTAGGTAGGTGGAAGATTCAAGAATAAGAGATGTGTGACTAAAAGATTACTACCAGCTCTATGCATGCGTCCATTCAAAAAATAATTATTTATTCTCCTACTGTGTGCCGGAGACTGCTCTAGGAACTAGGGGACACAGCAGTAAATATGATAGAAAAGGTCCCTGGCCCCACGGAACTTCATGAGTGGCAGAATTGGGGAATGAGACAATAAATGGAAAAACTGTTAAGCATATAAATATTGAACATGTCACGTAAAGATCAGCTCTAAGAAGAAAAACTGTGGAGGTTAAGGAAAAAGGATAATGGAGAGATGGATGGAGGTGTGACTTAAGTGGTCAGGAGAGGTCCTTCTGATGAGATGACGTTTGAGCGGAGACCTGTAGGAAGTAACAGAGTGTCTGTGTGGATAACTGGGGGGAAGAGCATCCCTGGCAGAGGGAAGAGTGAGCGCAAAGGCCCTGAGGCTGGGGGTGGGGAGGCAGGACAGAAAGCTAGTGGAGCTGAGGATGTCCAGGGAAAGGCCCTCCCACAGCACAGTACATGTTGCAGAAACTGGTCCACGAATCATCCTTTTTCAGGCTTGGTCTCAGAACCCTGCTTGGTAGCACTAACCGTCTGAGACATTGTGCTGAGGGGACAGTATTACACAGCTCAGGGATTCCAGCTAGTGGGCCTTCCAGTCCCTCTGGAAGTCACGCCCTTGGCATTTGCTAGAAATGGTTCTGGCGAGACGGAAGGCGCCAGACCCCCAGCCGCAGCCCCTGCCACATGGCCTGGCTGCGAGGCATATTAGGCAGAGCTTTGGAATGGTTTCCTCCCCATGGTTTCCCTGGGACTAAATGCCAGTGATTCCCAGGGCTCACTCCCTGCGTGGCATCATTTGTGACGTCCGGGCCCAGAGTGCCCCAATTAGCAGCCCTCTGCTGCCCAGATGGTTGGGGGACACAGGAAGACAGAAGGGTCAGCAGCTTGGGTGGCTTTCCTGGAGTACGGCCCTTCCCTCTGCACAGCAGGCAAAGGCCACGGCTGGCCTCAGAGTAACTGCTTTCAGCGTGAGCGCTGCCAACTCACCACCTTCCAGAAGCCGAGAATTCCCTAAGAAGACCAAAGGTCTGAGATGTGCAGAAAAGGATAATTGGATGGAATGTGTCCCTGCCTCATGTTAATTCTCATCTGTTGGGCGCTCCAAAGGGCTTGGGTCCCAGAGTCCTAGGAATGTGCTCAGTTGTATCCATTGTGCAGCTGGGCAGCTGTATCCCTAAGTTATGTCCGGTTAGGGACCCTTGCGGATGCCTTCACACAGTGATGGGCCAAAATGCTGACCGCCGTCCTGAGTTCTTGACATGCAGGGTTTCCTTGAATGTTCACAAGAGACCTATGAACAGGGAGGGGGACTATTGTCATGATGCCTCCTTTCTGCAGAGAATGACACAGAAGCCCAGAGAGGTTAAGTAATAACCTGTAAGTCACATATCTCTTACAGACGGAGTCAGGACTTAAACTTAAGTGGTCTGAATCCAGAGTCCATCACCCTTATATACACCGACACTGCTCCCCAATCTCTCTTTGTCCCAGGGGTCAGTGAACTTCTGTGTAAAGAGCCGAATAATAATTATTTTGGCTTTGCCAGACATGCAGTCTCTGTCACAGCTACTCAGCTCTGATCCTGTAGTGCAAAATCAGCCATAGACAATACGTAGCTGGATGTGTGTGGCTGCTTTCCAATACAGCTTTATTTACAAACGCAGGCAGAAGGCTGGGTTTGGCCCATGGGCCATAGTTGGCCCACTCCTGAAGTAGGTGGTCATCTACTGGGCCTTGCGTGGAGCTCATCATGGCACCCTTCACTGGTTATAGGGCTGACTCAGTGTCTCAACCATATCATCTAGGACCCAGATTCATTTCACATTTTGCTCAACCATCCTTGGCTTTCCATTAGCATACTTGTTGCCTTATGGTCACAAGATGGCTGCAGGAGCTTCATGTATAATATCCCCAAACTGCAGGGAGCAAGATCAGGAGCTATACAACCGTTTCATGACTTCCCCCCCTCCAGCCCCCAACTGGAGAAGGAAGCCTCCTATCTGCACCAGGCTGCCTCTTTCATTTCACTGGTCAGCACTGAATTCCAGGGTCGCCCCCAAATCCATCACTGGAAAGTAGGGAGCATGAACGCTGTATGCTCACCCTGAGGCGGCGAGGGTCCCACGTTCCCTCCAAATCTAGGGACCACCAGCCATTACAGAATCACGTTGTGTATGGTTTTGGGGGAGGTGACAACACCTGCTACACTCACAGTGATCAGTTTTAGTAGCAATTCAGAGGGGAAGTCCAACCTGCAGAAGCTCTGTGAACACCTTAGAACTTGTGCTAAGCCTCTGAGGTATGAGGCGTGGTGAGAGCCAGGAGCTGAGGCCGCGGTTGGGAGCCTGTCACTAACTCTTCACGCCCAGCTTCGGAGGGGCAGGTGTCAGCCCCAGAGTGGAGGCTGGAGGGGTTCCTGGGGAGGAGGCGGGGGGAGACAGGTGTGAAAGGGAAGGAGGATTTAGCAGACAGGTCCGGCCCCCTCTCAGGTTCAGGCAGTGAGATTCCTGTGGTTTCAAAGCAGTAGGATCTCTCACATTGAAAGCACAGAGGATGACTGAGGCTTCTCAGAGCTGGCCCCTGCAGTCACTCAAGGGCATGGTCTGCCAGGCTCTGAATTGCCTCAACCCCTATATCCAAACTAGGTCTTCTGCTTCAAGAAATTGCACGTGGAGGGCTTCCCTGGTGGCGCAGTGGTTGAGAGTCCGCCTGCCGATGCAGGGGACACAGGTTCGTGCCCCGATCTGGGAAGATCCCACATGCCGCGGAGCAGCTGGGCCCGTGAGCCATGGCCGCTGAGCCTGCGCGTCCGGAGCCTGTGCTCCGCAACGGGAGAGGCCCACGTACCGCAAAAAAAAAAAAAAAAAAAAAAAAGAAATTGCATGTGGAGAAATCAGAAGTTCTGATTTCAGGAACACAAGACCCATTTCAAGGTATGGGAGGCCTGAAGTGAGACATTTGTTCTTCTTTGTTTAGATAAAGGTGTTTTGAGGTCTGGAGATGAAAAACTATATACGTAAGAAATGTGAGTTAGACACTTGCTGTTCATTCATTCATTCATTCATGCATTCATTCAAGAGATGTTGATTGAAAGCATACTATGTGCAGAGAACTGTCATAACTGATAGAGATTCAGCAGAGAAAAAAATAGGTAAAAACCCCATTCCTCATGAAGCCTACTTTCTGGTGGAGGGGAGACAGGCAATTTAATAAATAAGAAAACTTCATAACTATTTCCTTGAGTTAGTGGTTTCACTTCTCTTAACCCATTTGCCAAATAGTTCCCTATACTCACTATGTGTTGTGGGTTCATTTTATGTGTCAAGTTCCCTGGGCCACAGTGCCCAGATATTGATTGGGTCAAACATTATTCTGGATGTTTCTGGAAAGCAGGTTGCTCTTTATAATGTAGGTGGGCCTCATCTAATCAGTTGATGGTCTTAATAGCACAAAGACTGACCTCTCCCAAGCAAGAAGGAATTCTGCCAGTAGATGACCTTTGGACTTGACTGTAACCTCAGCTCTTCCCGGGACTTCCCTGGTGGTCTAGTGGTTAAGAACCTGCCTTCCAACGCAGGGGACATGGGTTCAATCTCTGGTCAGGGAACTAAGATCCCACATGCCACAGGGCAACAAAGCCCAAGCACCACAACTACTGAGCCCACACGCCACAACTAGAGAGAAGCCTGTGAGCCACAATGAAAGATCCTGCATGCTGCAACAGAGATCCTGTGTGCCGCAAACTAAGACCCAACGCAGCCAAATAGATTAATTAATTAATATTTTTTTGAAAAAATCAGCTCGTCCCTAGGCCTCCAGATTGCAGATTTTGGACTTGCCAGTGAGCTAATTCCTAAAAATAAATCTTTCCACATATACATACACACATCCTGTTGGTTCTGCTTCTCTTGAGAACCCCGGCTAGTCCACAGTTATTGTGCAAAGGGCTTCACAGTATTTATTCCCATTTGATTCTCACACAACCCTGTGAAGTAGGTCTTTTTATCTGCATCCTCATTTTACAGATGAGCAAAACAAGGCTTTTTAAGTTTGAGTCAAGAGCGAAGGCTAGATAGTGGGTAAGCCGCAAAGTCAGGTTTTGGACCCTGGGCTGTGTGACATCAAAGTCTACACCCCCAAGCCCAACAAACCCACTCAGTCCCAGCAGCCACATGGTACAGCCACCCTACGTGGTTTCATGTGTGAGAGTGGAGGGTCTTCCACTTTCCCAGTGATAATATTCCTTACCTTTTCTGGGCGACAGATGAGTGTGGCTTGAATTACATTTATGACGAGATTACAAGGGGCTGCCTTGATAAAAAAGTCCCTTCACCTGACCCTCTGGGAACAATCTCTGACTCTAAGTGTCAGGCAGAGCAGAAATTCAATGAGTCAAAAACGGCTCTCATCTGCTTTGGAGAAAAAATTCCGCGGTGAGCTTGTACTAAAGGTATGCACTGGGACACGCTTTATATAATTTGGTGGTGAAAAGTGTAGCCCTAGCGATTATACTGCCTGGGTTCAAATCCTAGCTTCCCCACTTACTGGCTGTGTGATTCTGGGCAACTTCCTTAACCAGGAGCTTAAGTTTCCTAGCAGTAACTCTAAACATAAATATCCACCTGTCTAGAGGCCTGATGAAGCTTAAATACAGCAGCACGTGTGAAGTTCTAAGTACAGTTCCTGGCAAAAATATAAGTGTTTAATCAACATCAGCTTTTGTTTCCGGGGTAGCAGGGATGGGTCCAGGTTTTATAGTGTGTGAGCTTATACAATGTTTGTGTATATATATGTTGGGAGGAGGTGCTACTTGAAGAAAATAACCAAGGAAGCTTGGGGTGGGGGGAGGTCAGTGTAATTGAGGTGCCAGGGAGCCTAAAGTCTGTAGTCTAGCCATTTGCTGTAGCAGCAATGTTTCCTCTTTATCATCTCCAGGTCCCCAAAGAAATAAATGTCTTATAATAGTGCTCCTTTAATTTCCAAATCCCACTTTCCTGACTGTGGGAAATTTCAGGGGATTAGTCCATGTGTCTTGCAAAGGTGTGACACTCGGAAAGCAAAATTGTTGTACGCACCTCCTCTGAAATGGCCTCCTCGTTCTGGGCCCCGCAGAGTGAACAGCACCTGTGATCTCCTCTCTCCGCCCCCAAGGTTCTCCCCTCTCAGGAATTAGACGGGCTTACAAAATAATTCTTGAAGGGACAGGGTTGGGCTGGGGGCTGGTGGTTGTGGTTGGGATCGGATTATTTTTAAGAGCTGGTTTCAATTTTGTAATATCATTCTCTTGGACAACCAAGGTGTGTCCTTAATTGAATTCTCGACAGGGAGTGGGGCAGAGAAAAAAATATAAGAAAATGGAACAATACTTTCAATCCCTTGTGCAAATGATGGTTTATCGTTTATATGTGATAATTTTCACTTTTTGGCATTGTCCTTCCTACCTTCTTATTTGATCTTCACCACAGTTCTGTGACATTAGCTCGGTTAGGGTTAGTCCTGTGTTACAGGTGGGGAGACTGAGGTCCGCAAGGCTTGGAGGCTTCCTTAGGTACCAGGGAGTGAGAAGTGGAGCAGAATCCACATTTCTTAGTGCATCTTCTTATGCGTTTTCATTACATCACAGAGATCCTTGGGATGTCTTGGTATTTTTAGTTCCATTTTACAGATTAGAAAACTGAGCCCTGAAAGGGAAATGACCTGTGTAAGATCACTTCATTTATCCATACCTTACCATCATCACCATCATTTTCATCATCATTCACTTGACTTATAATAACAATAGCAATGACGACAACAATAATGATAATACCCATGTGCTCTGTATTAGGCAATGTTCTACCTGCTTTATTTTATTTTTGTATTTATTGAGGTATAGTTGATTTAAAATATTTCAATTTTTAAATATTTCCACATTTAAAATATTTTAAAAGTTTCAGGTGTATGACATAGCGATTCACAATTTTTCAAGGTTATACTCCCTTTATAGTTATTATAAAATATTGGCTATATTCCCTGCACTGGGCTATCCTTGTAGCTTATGTATTGTATACACAGTAGTTTGTATGTTCTGTTTGCTTTAAATGCATGAATTAGTTTATTCTTCATAAGAATTCTGTGAGATAGATATTAACATTATTCCCATTTCATAGATAAAGAAACTGGGGCATAGAGAAGTAAAGTTACTTGCTAGTGAGTGGCAGAGCCAAGATTAAAACCCAGGCAGCCTGATTCTGGAACACCCTCTTAGTCCCTCCATTAAGATGGTAGGTGTTGAGCTGATAAAGGAAGAGCCAGTGTCTCCAGATCTCCAGCCTATGTTATTTTCCACCACTTCACAAGGCTCACCTTCTCCTTCGCCCTCCTGGTACTAACTCTGGGTCCATCTGAACCCCCTTCCCTACCTGTCTGCCCATCTTGCCTCTCACTAAGTGAGCACTCATTTTGCTAGGAAAAGATGTTCCTGACCAGGGGCTTAATATCCAACTCTACGCTCCCTAGCTGTTTGACCTTAGACAAGCTGTTACAGCTTTCTGGATCTTGATGCCTTTGTCTGTAAAATGAGGAGAGTGATGGTAACTAGCTCCTTGGGTGTTGTCAGAATCATGAGAGAGGAAGTGGATAAGGCCAATACTTCAGCACCAGGCACAGAGGAAATGTTCATTATGTACTCACCCCATCAAAGACTCAGGAGGTAGAGCTTTAAGAATGAGGATGTATATCAGTTAGCTTAGGCTATGGCATGCTGTGTAACAAACAATCTCCAAATCTTAGAGGCTTGTAACAGTATTCCTCAAACACACCATGGCCACCAAGGGTCAGCTTCAGCTCAGCTCTACTCCATTTTTATTCTGGACTCAGGCTGAAGGATCAGCCTCTATCTGGGATATTCTCAATCTTGTGACATAGGGAATAAATAGGCAGTGATGGACTACACAGGAGCTCTTAAAGCTTGTGCTCAGAAGTGGAATGCTTTTTTTCTACTCTTATTTCATTGGCCAAAGAAAGCCACATGGACGAGCATGGTTTCTCTGGGGCAGGCAGTTATAATTCTCCCATGTGGAAGACCCCTTTAAGAAAGATTCCATAAGGAGAGAAGCAAATATGTTTAATCATGTTAATTCTACCACAGTGGGAATTGAATAGGTGCAGTGAAGAACTGATGGGTATCACACAGAAGAGTGAAGAGCAAAGACAGAGTAGGTGAATGTAACACAGAATCAGGGAGCAGTGGGACCCATCTAGCTGGAGGAGAAGGTTCGTGTAAGGCTTTTTGACTGAGAGTCAGAGACTACTCATTACATTGGGCATATTATGCAATGATTGAAGGCTGCGACAGTGGGGCCATGTCTTAACTACAACACAGTTTGCTACCTCTGGAACAGGTCAGCAGTCAAGTTCCCTTAGGTTGGATATTATGGGCCCGTTGTGTTCAACTCATTCATGGCTCTCCGTACCTCTTGCGTGTTCCACAAATTTAGTTATTCCATTATCACCTTCAAGAATTTTACCGTAGGCTCATGTGGTTATGTATCACTTTCAGGAGTTTTGCCTTATCTTCATCCTGCCAATAAGATTACTTAACATTAGTCATTTAAAGGTATTTGCTTTTATAACTTAAATAGATTTATGTTCTGTATTGGTCTGCTAGGGCTGCCATAGCAAAGTACCACAGCCTGGGTGGCTTAAACATAAAATTTATTTTATCATGGTTCTGAAGGCTGGAAGTCCAAGATCAAGTTATCGGCAGGGTTGGTTTCTTCTGAGCCTCTCTCCTTGGCTAGTAGATGGCTATCTTCTCCCTGTGTCCTCACATGATCTTCCCTCAATATGTGTCTGTGTTCTAATCACCACTGCTTATAAGGACACCAATGATACTGGATTAGGGCTCACCCTAGTGACCTCATTTTTAACTTATTACTTCTTTAAAGACACTATTTCCAAATACAGTTACCTTCTGAGGTACTGAGTGTTAGTACTTCAACATATGGATTTGGAGAGAATTCAGTTCAGCCCATAACACGTCCCAAAGAAATATCATACCATGATCATATCATAATAACAATATCACTTCTCTCACTCGCCATAAATAGAAGCACCTAGGACAGTGCTTGGCACATAGAAGGTGTTCAGTATTTGCTGAATACAAGATAGAATGATAGTAAGATAAGTACAATTAAGACAAAATTATTTTATAACATTCTAAGTAGTTGCTTGAGTCTACTCTGAGTCTGAAGTTTCTCTCTTGTTTTCGGTAGAGAGATAACAAGCTCTAGAGGGGCATTAAAGACATATTAGTGACTGAAATTTCTGCTCTACTCAATTAGAAGGACTGAGAGAGGGCTTTCCTGGTGGCACAGTGCTTAAGAATCTGCCTGCCAATGCAGGGGACACGGGTTCGAGCCCTGGTCTGGGAAGATCCCACACGCCACAGAGCACCTAAGCCCATACGCCGCAACTCCTGAGTCTGCGCTCTAGAGCCCATGAGCCACAACTACTGAAGCCCACGTGCCTAGAGCCCGAGCTCTGCAACAAGAGAAGCCACCGCAATGAGAAGCCCGCGCACTGCAACGAAGAGTAGCCCCCACTCGCCACAACTAGAGAAAGCTGTGCACAGCAACAAAGACCCAATGCAGCCAAAAAAATAATAACAAATAAATAAGTAAATTTATTTTAAAAAAAGGACTGAGAGACAATGATAAAGAGAATAACTCTCTTTATGTGATTCAGTGTTATTTTATTACCTTCTAAAATCTTCTCCCATCCCATTGGTAGTTTGTATTCTGCACTTGAGGAAACATTGGCCTGCCCACAGGACAAAGCCACACCCTTCGGGAACACAGAGTCTTCCTGATCTCTCTCCCTGCCCATCCCCTGCCTGTTTTCCCACCACCTTATACTCCAGCTGGCTCAAGCATGACAAACCGTCCCATACTTCTCCATCTCTCCATACTTCCCTCTACTTCTGCTAGGAACACTTGCCTCTACCCTACCAGCCTGGGGAACTCCTCTTCATCCCTCAGGACCCATCCAAAGATGCCCCTGGAAGATGGGTAACTTGAAAAATTAGAACACAAGCTAGCATTTGCGGTACAATTCCACCTTAAAGGGAAAAAAATACAACTGTATTTCTGGAAACCACACATAAGAACATACTAAAAAGTGATGGGGATATAGTGATTTATTTTCTTTTTGCCGATCTGTGGTTTCTGACATTTTGACAGCCAACATATATTCTTCTGTAATCATAATAAAAAGTTACTTTTGATGTTTTAAAGGAGCAAATGTCTTCATGTTTTCTTTTGGGAACTCTTCTTGAATATCAACCTGCTCCACAAGATACACACACACGTGCACACGCACATGCATACACACGTGCCCCAGACGGGCAAAGACAATCACGTTATGCTAACTTTGCATTTTGCACATAATTCTGTTATTTCATTAATCACGTTGCTTCAAAATTATCTATTTACTTATCTCCTTCCCACCCCAGAGGGAGTATCATTTAGATGTTAAGACTGTGGATTCTGGAGCCACGACTCCTGGGATTGCATTCAGGACCCACCACCTCATCCATTCGTTCAGTGACTATTAAACATTTACCCTACGTCAGGCACTGTACTTGGAAGTCCAGGTACACTTGTATTCACACCAGACAAGGGCCCATGCCTCATGGAGCTGCCCACCAGGGCCTTGCCCAGCAGGCAGTAACCACTGAATATAACACATTAGCAAACTCAATAGTATATTAGAAGGTGTAAGTGCTGTGCATAAATGAAAATGCAGGGCACAGGAAGAGGGACTGGGAGTGTGGAAGGGGGTGTGAGGGAGGAGGGATTAAAAGTTAAGGGGAGTGGTCAGTCTAGGCATCGTAGAGAAAGCAACATTTTTTTTTCTGGCTGTGCCACATGGTATGTGAGATCTTAGTTCCCCCGACCAGGGATCAAACCTGTGACCCCTGTACTGGAAGCATGGAATCTTAACCACTGGACCACCAGGGAAGTCCCAAGGAAGCAACTTTTGAGTAAGACCTTGCAAGATGTGCAGATCAGTGGTGGAGGGGCATTCCAGGGGCAGGGAATAGTCAGTGCAAAACACAAAAGCAGGAGTACGCCTGGTGCCATGGACCGAATGGTGACCCCCAAATCCATATGTTGAAGCCTTAACCCCCAGTGTGACTGTATTTGGAGACAGGGCCTTTAAGGAAGTAATTAAGGTCAAAAGAGGTCATAAGAGTGGACCCTGATTTCATAGGACTGATGTCCTTGTAAGAAGAGGAAAAGACACCAACAGGATGTACACACAGAGAAAAGGCCCTGGGCAGGCACCAGAGAAGGGAGCCATCTACCAGCCAGGAAGAGAGGCTTCACCAGAAGCCAATCCTGATGATACATTGACCTTGGACTTCCAGCCACCAGAACTGTGAGAAAATACATTTCTGTTGTTTAAGCCTCCCAGTCTGTGTTATTTTGTTTTGTCAGTCCAAGCAGACTAATACATCTGGTATTTTGGAAAAGTGGGAAGGAATCCAGTGTAACCTGGGGCAGATTGAGTGACGGGGCTGTGGTGGATGATGAGGAAAGAAACTTCCTCAGAGGTCCTGATGAGGTGGGGGGGGGCAGGTCCTGTGGGGCCTGGGGGGCCATTGTATGGATGTGGCTTTTGCTCAGAGGGAACTGGGGACCCATGATGGCGTTTTGAGCTGAAAAGTGACACACTCCAAATAACTCTCCAAAAACATCGATCGCTGAGAATAAATTGTAGTGAAAAGAGAAAAAAAGCAAAGCTTATCATATTTAAATATTTATTAAAAGTCTCCGTCTCGCTCCGTGTCGGGTGACTGCCTGGAGTCTGGAGGCGGGAAGGGGCGACCCCGCCTGGGAACAGTAATGATCCTCTGTTCCGTGGAGGTGCAGCCTAGCCAAGGGAGGGAAGGATTTGAGCGACAGAGCCACTCTGGCCAAGCCGGGATCTGGAATTTCTGTGGGTCTCCTTTCCTGGCTTTCTCAGAGGAGCCTTCGCTTCTGATAGTGGCCATGGGGCTGACAGGGTCTTGGTGCTCCGGCCGGGTGTCAGGCCTGTGCCTCTGAGGTGGGAGAGCCGAGTTCAGGACATTGCTGAGACCTCCCGCCTCCACATAATATCAAACAGCGAAAGCTCTCCCAGAGATCTCCACCTCAACGCTAAGACCCAGCTCCACTCAATGACCAGCAAGCTACAGTGCTGAACACCCTATGCCAAACAACTAGCAAGACAGGAACACAACCCCACCCATTAGGAGAGAGGCTGCCTAAAAACATAATAAGGTCACAGACACCCCAAAACACACCACCAGACGTGGTCCTGCCCACCAGAAAGACAAGATCCAGCCTCATCCACCAGAACACAGGCACCAATCCCCTCCACCAGGAAGCCTACACAGCCCACTGAACCAACCTTAGCCACTGGGGGCAGACACCAAAAACAATGGGAACTACAAACATGAAGCCTGTGGAAAGGAGACCCCAAACACAGTAAGTTTACTAAAATGAGAAGACAGAGAAACACAAAGCAGATGAAGGAGCAAGGTAAAAACCCACCAGACCTAACAAATGAAGAAGAAATAGTCAGTCTACCTGAAAAAGAATTCAGAGTAATGATAGTAAAGATGATCCAAAATCTCAGAAATAGATTGCAGAAAATACAAGAAACGTTTAACAAGGACCTAGAAGAACTAAAAAGCAAACAAACAATGATGAACAACACAATGAATGAAACTAAAAATTCTCTAGAAGGAATAAAGAGCAGATTTAAAATGATACATTAAACAAGATGGACTTAATTGATAGTTATAAGACATTCCATCCAAAAACAACAGAATACAATTTCTTCTCAAGTGCTCGTAGAACATTTTCCAGGATAGATCATATCTTGGGTCACACATCAAGCCACGGTAAATTGAAATCGTATCAAGTATCTTTTTGACTACAACGCTATGAGATTAGATATCTATTACCGGGAAAAAAATCTGTAAAAAATACAAACACTTGCTGGGGAAAGTGGACAGCTACATGTAAAAGAATGAAATTAGAACACTCCCTAACACCATTCACAAAAATAAACTCAAAATGGATTAAAGACTTATAATATAGGTCTTTATATATAATATAATCAAAATGTAAGGCCAGACACTATAAAACTCTTAGGGGAAAACATAGGCAGAACACTCTATGACATAAATCACAGCAAGATCCTTTTTGACCCACCTCCTTGGGAGGGAAATGCAAGAGGGAGGAGATATGGGGATATATGTATATGTATAGCTGATTCACTTTGTTATAAAGCAGAAACTAACACACCATTGTAAAGCAATTATATTCTAATAAAGGTGGGGAAAAAAAACTCTGTCTCTGTAATGGTGTATTTCCCCCAAATTTTTTCTGATGCAATCAAAAGAAAAATGTTGGGCCAATGCCACTGTGACAAGAATTTTTCAAATTTTAACCATGAGAGGTGATGGATGCATTAACTAATCTTATCGTGGTAATTATTTCTCACAATATATATGTATCAGTTCATTAAGTTGTACATCTTAAACTTACGCAATGTTATCTGTCAATTATATCTCAATAAAGCTGGGAGAAGAAAAGAAAGAGTAGTGAAAAACTAGAACTGGGAAGAGCAGTTGGAGGCCGATCATGTCACTTGTGGGGAGATGATGGTAGCTTGGGTCCGGGTGGAGGACACAGCAGATGTGAGATTGACAAGTCATAAAGGATATAGTGTGTGGGTGTGAGAGAAAGAGGAGTCAGGGATGATTCCTAGGTTTACGAGATGAGCAGGCGGAGAGGGGCAGCCACTGACCACTGAGATGCGAACGCTGAAGTTCATTGGTTCTCAACCAGGGATGATGTCGCATCTGGAGACAGTGTGTGTTGTCAAGAATTGGGAAGTGCTACTGGCTTCCAGTGGGTAGAGGCCAGGAATACTGTTAAACACACTTGCACAGCACAGCCTCCCGCCACAAAGAATGATCCAGCCCACATGTCTATAGTCCTGAGGTTGAGAAACCCTTACGTAATAGGTAGAGCGAGGTTGGGCTGGGAGTGAGACACATATCACAGGGAAAGTCAACAGTTATGTTTTGGACATACTCACTTCCCTTCTTGGCTGGTATGCTGGTTGTGTGATGTTGGGAAATCATTTTACCTCTCTGGACCTCAGTTTTCTCATCTGTACAATGGGAAAAAAAGTTCTACATACCTCATAGGGGGTTCATGGAGTATAAAAGTAAAGCAATCAGAATGGTGCCTAACACAGAATAAGTGCTCAATACATTTTAGCCATGATTATTGGAGGGGAGACTGTGCCTTATTCTTTGTACATCCCCAGCACTGAGAACAAGGCTGGACACAGTAGGTTCTCGGTGGATGCTTACTGACTGAAGTGCCAAACTGATCTCAGGGTTTCTGTCTGACTGCGTGGGTTTTTCCAGGGCCCACTCAAGCTGGAAATGAAAGGTGAATGTTGAAAGTCGGGTTGGTCATCTTATTTCCCAGCAGCCTGGGTGAGGGAAGGCCAAGCGAAGTTTCAGTTGAAACCTACTAGCAAGAAAGCGTGGAGAACGAGGGGCCAGGTGTAAACCAACCCTCATGTCCGTTCAGACAGGCCTTCCAAGAACCTCCCGCCGGCTCTGCCTGAAGCCTGGGCTTTTGGGAAAAAAATGAAATTTCATTTATTTATGGTTTTGTAGTTTATAATTCAAGGGGCTTTACATGTCAACTTTTGTTAACTTATTATTTAATAGACAAATGTTTTATTAGGTCAACCACGAAAGAGATTACGCATTCTTTCAATCACGTCGTATGCAAGGTTAAACTGTCTTTTGTAACCGGAGTTTTTCCAATTGTTTCTGTCTGGTGACCTGTGAGCATTTCTTTTGGTCTCTAATCCCTCCTGCTTGGCTTCTTCTGGAGCCTATTTTAAGTGGTTTCACAGCCCTCCTGTCCCTTTGCCTTGTAAATCATAGGGATGCTCTCACAAACACCAAACTTCAACTGGCCGAAGTGCAACTATGTGTCAGAGACCAGGGGCGGGATGGGGGGTGGGGAGGACGTTTCTATATTTCTTCATGAGCCAGGCAAACAAAACCCCTGTCTTCATGCTGCTTACAATCCAAAGCCCTATGTCTGTTAGGATGACTTCAGGTGCAGGCAACAAAGTCAACTAGGTGTCCAAGGTTAAAATGTTCATATATGTATGCATCTATAAGATACAAAATCTGGGGCTTCCCTGGTGGCGCAGTGGTTGAGAGTCCGCCTGCCGATGCAGGGGACGCGGGTTCGTGCCCTGGTCCGGGAAGATCCCACATGCCGCGGAGCGGCTGGGCCCATGAGCCATGGCCGCTGAGCCTGCGCGTCCGGAGCCTGTGCTCCGCAACGGGAGAGGCCACAGCAGTGAGAGGCCTGCATACAGCAAAAACAAAACAAAACAAAGAATGAGAAAAGAGGGTAGATTTGATTCCAGCTTAGTGCTCTCTTATACTTGCAAGATGGTGGCCACACTGCTTGGCATGCCATCCAGACAGTAATATCCAGGTAAAAACAAAAATTATTTTTTCCTGTGTTTGGGATTTTTCTCATATTTTTATTTTAAAGTATTTCATATAAACAAATATATACGCACATACATACATATACATATATGATTTTATTTAATTATATGTAATTTGTATATGATGTATCTATTAAGCTTAAAGAATAGCAAAGTTAATGTTCATATAATTTACTCTTCAGTGTAAGAAACACGACATAATTAAATTACTGAATCTTTGTGTGTGTCCATCTCCAATCATGTTTCTCTCCCTTCCCACTTGTTTCAATCATTAATCTGAATGTTGTATCATTACTTCATTATTGTCCTTTCTGTGTTCCTTTATAAGAGCAAGACACCATTTCCACGAATACCCAAGACTTTCACTCCTATTTTATTAGTTAGAACAGGGTCATAGGCTTGCCCATTAATCAATCACAGGCAAGAGAGTCGGGGTGACTGTGATCTGCTTGAGCTCATCAGGATTTTTAGTTTCTTAATTTGAGAGAAAAATTATAAAATTCCAAAGCTTGTCACACATATTAAATCAGAACACGTATGTTAATCTGTCATGGTGTTGAGTTGCTCAATTGAAATTAATAGCTCTTTCTTCTAATCTGTAGGCCAGCTGACACCTCCAACTGCCATCTTGTAATACACACACACACACACACACACACACAAACACACAACTCTAGAATTGGTTAGTCCTGACTATATGAGTATACGTCCCCACTGAGTAACCAGGTGTGTTTCTTTACCTCGCTCTGCCCTTGTTCTGCTGACAATGATTTTTTTTTAATTTTTATTGGAGTATAGTTGCTTTACAATGTTGTGTTAGTTTCTGCTGTACAGCAAAGTGAATCAGTTTTACGTATACATATATCCACTCTTTTTCAGGTTTCCTTCCCATTTAGGGTTGACAATGATTTTTATACGTCTGCTATATGCTGGACATGTCGGTGCCCAGAATATTATGATGAAAAAAAGAAAAGTAGAAACCTTCCCAGGTGGGAGAACAAATATTATTCAAAGACATACAAAAAGATCGCAAGATCATTATTCTAATAAACTCCATTAATGTGAGCTATGTGCTATGAATATGCACAATGGGGGCTCTATGGAGGGCTCCCCTGCAAAGTGATTGAAATGGGATCTGAAAGAAGAACACACATTAATTGGGCAGCGGCTGTGCTGTGCTGGAGCTGACCCACAGGCTACCTGAGAACTGAGAATTTGACTTTTCAGGAATTTTGCAAGGTATATTAAATGGCTCCCCTGCAAAGTGATTGAAATGGGATCTGAAAGAAGAACACACATTAATTAGGCAGCGGCTGTGCTGTGCTGGAGCTGACCCACAGGCTACCTGAGAACTGAGAATTCGACTTTTCAGGAATTTTGCAAGGTTATATTAAGCACAGTCATTATTAAGAATTCACTTATATATCCACTCCCGGGTATATATCTGAAAAAACCAAAAACACTAATTTGAGAAGATACATGCACCCCAATGTTCATAGTGACATTATTTACAAGAGCCAAGATATAGGAGAAACCTCAGCGCCCATCAACAGATGAATGGATAAAGAAGATGTGGTGTATACACACACACACACACACACACACACGGGAATACTACTCAGCCATGAAAAGGAATGAAACTTGCAGCAACGTGGATGGACTTGGAGGGCATTATGCTAAGTGAAATAAGTCAGAGAAAGACTGCTATGGTATCACTTATATGTGGAATCTAAAAGCTACAACAAACTAGTGAATATAACAAAAAAGAAGCAGACTCACAGATATAGAGAACAAACTAGTGGTTACCAGAGGGGAGAGGGAAGGGGGGAAGGGCAATATAGGGATAGGGGGATAAGAGGTACAAACTGCTAGGTACAAAATAAGCTACAAGGATATATTGTACAACATGGGAATATAGTCAATATTTTATAATAATGCTAAATGGAACATAACCTTTAAAATTGTGAGTTACTATATTGTACACCTGTAACTTATATACTATTGTACAGCAACTATACTTCAATAAAAATTTTTTAAAAGGAGAAAGGAATTAACTTATATAAACATAAAATTAAAGATATATTTAAAAAGTAATAAATTCTTAAAGCTCATCACTTCCTAATTGTCATACTACACTTGACTCTTGTCTATGCTCTCAAGGTTACTTGTGACTATTGAAGCCATATGGTGGAAATATTCTATCACAATAGGCTACAATGCTTCTCTTTCCGACTCCGTGTTCAGTGACATCATGTTAATAGCTTGAAATTGGCCATGCCCACCATGCCCACAGAAATTGGCAAATGCTACAGATCAGGTTTTGGTTTTTACTGTTTGGTTTTCCCTCCAGAAAGCCAGTCGTTAAACACTTACCAGCACACCAGTGGGCAAAGGGAGGTTGAGGGAGAACATTCCAGGCAGTAGGGACAGCTTGTGAAAAGACCCCATTATGGGGTAACATGCTATACTTGAGACATTGAAATAAAGTCACTGAGAGTATGAAGAATCTCTACTTCATAGGGTTTTGTGGACTAAATAGAAAAGCCTGTGTAAAAATCCATTTAACAAAGTTCTTACCACATAAGTTTTCAATGATGATAGTTAAAGTTTTTTAAATGTTCATCAGTGCCCAGTCTCTTCAAATGATAGCTCATTTTTCTTTTTTTTTTTTTTCTGGCCATACCACATGGCTTATGGGATCTTAGTTCCCCAACCAGGGATCGAACCCAGGCCCCCGGCAGTGGGAGCACAGGATCCTAACCATTGGACCACCAGGAAGTCCCCAAATGGTAGCTCTTTATGTCTTAGGCACAGTGGATTAAGCAGCAGGGTGGCGGATACAACTGGCTGCTTACCCAGTGTCCATCCCCACCCCTCCTTCCTCAGCTTAACAAAGCACAGCAAGTGCTCAGTTAAAAACTCTTTGTGGGGCTTCCCTGGTGGCGCAGTGGTTGAGAGTCCGCCTGCCGATGCAGGGGACGCGGGTTCGTGCCCCGGTCCGGGAAGATCCCACATGCCGCGGAGCGGCTGGGCCCATGAGCCATGGCCGCTGAGCCTGCGCGTCCGGAGCCTGTGCTCCGCAACAGGAGAGGCCACAACAGTGAGAGGCCTGTGTACCGCAAAAAAAAAACTCTTTGTGATCTCATGGTCCATGGAGTGAGGGGCAGCCATGTACTCAGTGTTGACCAATGTGACATAAACTGAGGGCCCCTGGAGAAGCTTGCTATTGGCGCCCACTTCCTGGATTCTCCTTTATACCAGGAATGTGGACATAGGTGCTTGAAGACGTAACAGGCGTTTTGTAGTCATGGGGTTACAAGCATAAAATTGAATGGAGGAGAAGAAAAAATAAAAGGAAGACCCTGGATCACTGATGCTAAGGATAACGGGAATCGTGTGCCTCTGGACACTTTACACATTACCTTTGAAATCCCTGTCGATTTCAGCCACAGAGGCTAGATGTTCTATTACTTGCAGCTGAATGCATTCCCCACTGATGCAAATGCATTTTGCAGCTGTACTGTATAATAAGCAACATGGCTATAAGAGGTCCATCAGAAGACACTGAAACTTGCTACTGAAAGTATGGTCATGGACCAGCAGGATCCAGCACCACGTGGGAGTTTGTTACAAATAAAGTCAGGACTCACCCCCAATCTCCTAAGCAAATTTTTCGTTTAACGAGCTCTCCAGATAGTCTTCCCATGATCATTCAAACTTAAGAAGTATTTTATTAGGAGACTCTCATGAAACAGTTAGACTCTCTAAACTTTTGGTTGGAGGACTCCTGCCTGATAATGCCCTAAGGATGAAGAACCAGAACTACCCATGTAAAAGCAGATTTTTTTTTTTTTGATGCTATGCTGGACCCTATCCTGGACCTCATAAGACAATCAGCGTTTGCTCCAAGCAGCCACCCAAAGTGATGGCAAGATTACGCAGAACCCAGAAATGAAGCCTAAACATCCATCCTTTGATAAACACGCTCAGGCCCTTAAAAGTTCAAACTCTGTGTTGGGTCCTGACCTCTGAAATATTTATACACAGCGATGCACCTTCCAGATAACATCTCCTGGAATCTGCTTAGCAGCCAGGCCGCAACCGGGAGGCAGTTAATAAATGCCCTGGTTGTCTACAATTCAGCCAGAAAGCTTTTGCTGAGCCCCCGGACACAGCTAAGAATAGCCAGGTTCCTTCTGGTCTTTGAGAGCTCCAAGATCAGAAATAACATCTCCTGCTCTCTTTCTTCCTTCTCTAGACTCTATGTTAGAGGCTCTCAGAGTTGGTGCCATCCTGGATCATGCCCAAGAAATACCCTTGTTTGTTGGAATGGATTTAGCTCTTGGCTGATTTCTTCCTTGTACTACTCCTTGCCAGACTAGTTCAATCTTGGGTCATCCGTGTTTGGGTTTCTTGATTAACTCCAAGGCTTCCAGGGAAAGGAAGAGACAAAATGCTTTGTTAGAGCAACAAGGCCATGGGCCAGACCAGCCTCAGTTTATCTTCTCTCTCCAAGCAGACTCTTTTGAACAACCATCCTCTATGTTAAGAGTTCTACCCTTCTCCCTTACCCATCCCCAGACTAAAGGAGAGTCTGGAGAGAAGGAGCTTCAGACCAAAATCAAATCCCAGCTTGACCTCTCCCCAGCTGTGTGACCGGGAGCAAGTGACTTAACCATCCTGAGCTTCCGTGTCCTTGTTTGTGACATGGGAATGATACCGCCTGTAGATGGCTCATGCCAAGAACTTCGTACAGACCCACTAGAAGTCCTGAGAAGGCAGGATTTTGCTTGTGTTGGCTACTCTTGTGTCTCCAGAACAACGCCTGGCCCCCTGAAGTTACTAAATAAATGTTTGGGGGGGATAATCTATCCTCACAACCATCCTATGAGGTAGGTTCTATAACTCTCCCCATTTTGCAGATGTGGAAACTGAGGTTTGGAATGGTTAAGTCAGTAGTCCAAGGTCATCTAGACCTGTATGAGACAAAGCCAAGATGAGAACACAGACCAATCTGGCTCCAAAGCCTGTGCCAGCCATCCTATAGAGCTGCAGACATTAGACACTTGGACATACGGACAGGCATACCTGTCTCATACACAGTGGGTGGTCAGTAGTCCTGGCTTCCTTTTCCTCTTGATCTCTTATATCATCTGCCCTCCTCACCCTGCTTTCTATCCTCCCACCCTTCCCCAAATGCTACTTCCCATCAGAGAACAACATCAGAAAGGAAAAAAAAAAGCTGTCTTGGCTTGGCTTCCTCAGGTCCCACTAGCTGATAGAAAGCAGGCCTTCAAACCCAAGGGAGGGTGGAAAGGGGACATATTCATCTCCAGGAATCCCAGTGACACTGGGCATTTCGGCTCCAGAACTTAGCCTTCTCTTTGTTAACCTCAACTTTTCCATCACAGATGACTTGTGGCCATATGTCAGCATCTTACGATCATTCTCGAAGTGTGATCTATAGACTAGCTTCTTGTTAGAATTCAGATCCCTGGGTCCTGCCCCCAACTTACTGAATCCAAGTCTCTGGGATGGGGCCCTAGAGTGTGCATTTTTAACAACCTCCCTGAGTGGTTCTCAGATACTCCAAAGTCTGGAAATCCCTGTACCGTTGGACCCTGATTCTCAGGCCTTTGGAGTTGGACTGAATGACACCCCCAGCTTTCTGGGGTCTCCAGCTTGCAGAGAGTAGATGGTGGGACTCCTTAGCTTCCATACTTACGTGAACCAATTCCTATAATAAATCTCCTCCTATCTATCTATCTATCTATGTATCTATCCATCATCTCCTATTGGTTCTCTTTCTCTGGAGAACCCTGACTAATACACACACAAACACACACACACACACACACACTCACACACGTTTATATTGCTCCCCAAATGCTACTTCCCATCAGAGAACAACATCAGAAAGGAAAAAAAAAAGCTGTCTTGGCTTGGCTTCCTCAGGTCCCACTAGCTGATAGAAAGCAGGCCTTCAAACCCAAGGGAGGGTGGAAAGGGGACATATTCATCTCCAGGAATCCCAGTGACACTGGGCATTTCGGCTCCAGAACTTAGCCTTCTCTTTGTTAACCTCAACTTTTCCATCACAGATGACTTGTGGCCATATGTCAGCATCTTACGATCATTCTCGAAGTGTGATCTATAGACTAACTTCTTGTTAGAATTCAGATCCCTGGGTCCTGCCCCCAACTTACTGAATCCAAGTCTCTGGGATGGGGCCCTAGAGTGTGCATTTTTAACAACCTCCCTGAGTGGTTCTCAGATACTCCAAAGTCTGGAAATCCCTGTACCGTTGGACCCTGATTCTCAGGCCTTTGGAGTTGGACTGAATGACACCCCCAGCTTTCTGGGGTCTCCAGCTTGCAGAGAGTAGATGGTGGGACTCCCTAGCTTCCATACTTACGTGAACCAATTCCTATAATAAATCTCCTCCTATCTATCTATCTATCTATGTATCTATCCATCATCTCCTATTGGTTCTCTTTCTCTGGAGAACCCTGACTAATACACACACACACACACACACACACACACACACTCACACACGTTTATATTGATATTCCATCCTAACTCTTCCATTCACCTTTCTGAGTTCTTTCAAGGTCCATACTATCTCAGTTTTCCTTGGTGGCTCTGGGCATGTCCCTGAACCTCGCTGAGCCCCTGGAGCTATAACATTGGGATAATAACCCTGCTTTATCTCCCCCAGAAGGTGGTGAGATAATTGAGGGGCAGCCACTTTCTTTGAAAAGACTCAAGGGTTGTACAAATATCACGGGTTTTTATGATCGTTATCGCAGCCAGACAGCGGATTCTGGGGCCCCTGAGACACCCCCGCCGAGGTGTTCCAAGCCCTTCTAATGTATATGCATGAGCCCATTCTACAGCTGGGCAAGCTGGCTCACTCTGACCTTTGGCAACCTGACAGGGTGAGTGAAGGGCAGACCAGTTGAAGACATCAAACAAGATTCTTGGTGCCTGTTCGTGGACCCTGTTAAGTTTTACACATAAATCAACACGCCTGTGTGGAGGGAACAAAGGGAACTGGATTGGAAGACTTCAGGAACTTTGCTCCCAGAAGCTCTGAGTACTGCTTCTTCTGGAAAGGTACTTTGCTGCTTCCAGGCACTAATAGGATCAAATGACCTCATGCTAACTGGCCCAGGATTCCAGCTGTAAGATCCCACTGGATCTTGTATAACATTGGGTCGAGCTTCTCCACCAGTTCAGAGACAATGTCTGTTGCTTTAAATGTCATATCCCCAAAGAATTGCCCAAAGACCTGACACATAGTAGATGTTCAGTTGATGTTTGTTGAATAAATGAATAAGTGATTAAACCAATGAATGAACAAAAGAATGAATAAATGTCTCCATGCCCCAGATAAGCAATAAGTACCTTATATATCCCCAGTCCACAGCCGCTGCCGACCTTGACGCATTCCTATACTATTTCCCTTATGAGTCCCGATGCAGCCCCAATCCTTGTGACAGCCACCTCCAATCATTCCTTCACCAACTGTCAATAGAGGGCCTCAGATGTGCCAGGCACTGTTCTGGGTGCTGTGGAATACTGCACCGGATAAAAAGCAAAATCTCTTGTGTCTCGCTGCTTGCATTCTACTGGAGTTGGCAGAAGAAATGAAACCCATTTGCCACCTGCGTCTTCCTGGAGTAGCCAGAGTCGGGGTCACGTCAGAGATACTTCATCCCCAGGGGTCAGGCATTGTTTTTCTTATCTCTACAATGGTCACTATGTTCTCTGTACACACTCCGGGTCTGAGCGTCTGATCAATTGCTAAGTCCTATCACGTTTGCGTCCTCATATATTTTGAATCTGGTCATCTGTCCTCTTTGCCACTCCCTAATCCAGGACACCATCAGCACTCACTGGGCAGCTGCCTCAGCCCCTACTCCTGCCATCCTTCACCTCTTTATCTTCCCAATGGCTTGAGCACAGCACCTGACACGTAAGACATTGGATAAGCGTGGCATCGTATTTTTGTTTTGACAGCCGAGGGCCAATACAAGGGAGCCCAATACTACAATTCTGTGATTTCTGCAGTTACAACTGAGACAGTAGAGTCAGAGGCTAAGCATGCAGACTCCGGGGTCAGACTTCCAACAACAGATGTTGGCCTTTGCTACTCCTTTGTGCGTTCTTAACCTTAACCTCTCTGCACCTCAGTCTCCTCATCTACAAAACAGATACAAATTATACTTATAAGCTTATTGCAAAGTTTATGCCCATTAATAGATGTAAAAGGTCTGAAGCATGGCAGCATAAGCACTATGTAAGTGTTATCCATTATTGATGTTTCTTATCGGGCAAAGTGTTGTGGGGGCAATTAAATAAGACAAAGTACATTACGTGCTTCTGAACAGACGTTTTCGTTGTTTTCTCTGGTCAGGCCATTTAGCACTTTTGAATGAATTACTCACACACAGAACGTTTTGAGTACTCCTGGGCACGATGGGCAAATTCCATAGAGACACACCCCAGCCCCCCCCAAATGTATTCTCTTCCAATCTCTATTCCCAAACTAATACATATCCCTGGAGCTCCCTCCCTATTAATCACAGGTAGGATGCTGCTTCATGCTCACCCACCCCAAGTGTGCCAAATATTTAAGCTCCCTCATTCTCTGTTTATGAACGTCTTCGCCCCTGACAACTCTCCTTGCAGTGGTAGAAGACCCCCGGATGCTGATCTCCACCTGCAACTGCTGGTCAATAAATTCTGGTATCTCTCCCACCTCCCCCCACCACCATTTCTTTCCTCTTTGACTATTCCCAAGTCCTCTGTCAGTGTCTGTTAGATTTTCGTTGGAGAAAAAAAATTACTTCCTAAAATGTTCAAAAGTCTTTCCTCAGTTTGTTATTAAAGCAATTATCTAGCATAACACAGTGAAATCGCAAAAGGTATTCTAATGGGAAACAAATGCTCCAGACAAGCGACCGACTGGACTGAGAATCTTTATTGAAAAATGAGAGGAAAGCGATTAGTGGGGAAAGGCAAGGAAGGAAAGATTTTCCACCTGGCCTTGGACAGTACATCAAACGGCCGTCAAAAGGATGCTATTTATAATCATTATTGCTCTGTCTTTGGAGCCCTGTTAGTCCAGCCGTGCCTCCTGTCTATTCCTGTCTTCCTTACCCACTCCCCCTCCCCACCTCTGCCTGCAACCCAGTTCACGTGGCTGCCATCTTTTAGGACTAGGTCACAAGGGGCCATGGCCTGGAGAAAGCTTGCATGGTTTGAGGCCCACTTGCCAGCGAGACAGGTTCCCGTGTGTCTTCATGCAGACCCCAACATCTTTAAAAACTCATTTCAGCTTTCCAATAGGTGAGTCCCAACAACAAAACACAACACCCAGAAGATATGCCAGACTGTATGAATGTCCAATGGAAATTCCAGTTTTCTGGGATTGGGGGCTGGAGTAGAACAAATGCCACAGGACAAAAAGCCAAGGGGAGGATACAGTAACTCCACAAACATTGATCAGGCATTTATGATGTGTGCATTGCTATACTTAGCACTGGGAAGATATTGGTGAAAATGAAAGTGCCACAGAGCTCTTTTAAGTGCTGACACTAGCATAGAAGGTAGATTTAATCTTGGACCAACTCCTGTTCATTGGCCAGGGCTACCTGGAACCATGACTTGCAAAGATTCTGTGCTTGGAAGGAAATAACTCTGTGATTGATTATTGATGCCTGCCAAGGACACAACAGGAGCAATGGCAACACTCTGCATATATGACAAAGCTTGTCTAGCGCTGCTCTTCTCACACTTCAGGGTACATGCAAATTAACTGAGATCCTGTTGAACTGCAGATTCTGGTTCAATAGATCTGGGGTGGAGCCCAAGATTCTGCATTTCTCCTGGGGGACGCTTATGCTTCTGCTCTATGGGTCTCACTTTGAGTAGTGAGTGTCTAGCGGAAACTACCAATGAAACCACCACTTTTCGCATGGTCACGTAACTTTTTCTAAATCGTTGTACTGGAGAACAAGAGATTCCAGGGTGTATTCTGAAAGAGCAATTCAGCATCTGGTCTCTGAGGTTCCCGAAATTGAAGGCAGTGGTCCAGCCAGCTCAGATCTTGAACAGGTGGCTTCCATTGATTGGCTGAAAGCAAATGAAGTTTCCCAGAGGGCTACACCCTTGGCTCAGAGCCCCAACCAGAAGTTCAGATGTTTTTCCAAATCACCTCCAAGGCTTCCACATGTCTCTGGGGGCCTCCCAGGCACTCTGTCTAAAGCTCTAGAAGGTTACATTCCTGGGTGAGTCTTTGGGCAACACCACCTCCCCCTCAGCTGAACAGATGATCCCTTCAAAGGTCTTCTTTCTTGTGGTATTTTAGTACCTCTGACCTTGGCCAGGAACCATGAGCCCAGAGGCGTAGGAAAGTGAAAAAGAAAAGAGAAAACATCATTCATCAACTTCCCCACTTCCACCAAAACAAACTTTGCCAAAGCAGTTTGCTTGGGCTAAGTTTGAGCTTGGATGAAGACCCAATGACAACTCACAGAGTCAGTTAACACTTGATTTAGTTCTGCACTTGAAGCCTACTATTCTTGGAAGAGCAGAAGGCACCCACCTGGTAGGTGGTGTGGTATTTAAAATATTTCAATTGCTCAAAGAAAATATCCTAGCCATGCAGCGAGAGGAGTGCCACAATGTACCAGAAGATCTGTTCTGGGTGGCCAGAGGTATGCCTCTGCTGAGCAGGAGTGGGCAGAGAAGAAGTAAAGAGCAGAGGACTTGGAAATCGAACTTCTGGGGCTGAGATTCTGCTTCACTGCTTACCTGCTACATCTCATACTCTTTCCTGCTCATGCGCTGCCGTCTAGCTGGACTGCCCATCTTTCTGTTCCTCTGAAAAGCTCATTCCTACCCCAGTCCCCGTGTTCCTGCTAGGTTCTCTGCTTGAAAGGATCTTCCACAATCTTACAGCCGCTTCCCTCTCATCATTTGACTTACACCTCGCCTATCACCTCTTCAGAGAGGTCTTAACTAGTCATAGTGGCTGAAGGAGCCCTCTGGCCATACTTTAGCACATTGTCCTAAATAGTTTGTTTCAAAGCACTTATCTCTATCTGAAATTGAATTGTAGTTTAAATTTTTTTTAATTTATGTGTTTATATGTTAACTATCTGTATTTTCCTCTAGAATATAAGCCCTGTGAGGGTAGAAATTTGTCTTCTGTTCACTGGTGTATTTCCACATACCTTGAAGAGTTCCTGACACATAGAAAGTACTCAATCTATATTTATTATTGCTGTTGAATAAATGATCTCTCTGACCATAGTGATTTGTTCAGGGATGGTCATGTGATGAAGACAAGGCCAATATGAGTGTTTTCAAGACTGTTTCTCTGGGGTTAATGGAAAGGGAAGTCACTTTCCATGGACTAAATGAGAAGGATGTGGGTGCTGGGCTGTGAGCAGTCATCTGACCTGTTGGGTGGAGAAAGGCTGTCCAAGAGATGGATTCAGCACCGACCACAAAATGGGAGCCTTTCCTGAACCCAGGAAGATCTCCCTTTGGCCTTTTAAGTTACAGGGACGATGCGTCACCTGCTACCTCCCTTCCCCGTCTCCCCAACCCCTCATAAAAGCTTAAATCGAGCTGGGTTTCTGTCGTTCAAAATTGACACAATCCTGAGCAAGACATGCAGGGTGGCGTCAAGATCTGTGTTAAGTCCCCCTCTACCCCTTCTTGGCTAGGAGACCCTGCCGTAGGACGAATGCTGGTCCCCCCTCCAAAATATGTCCACCAAGGATCTGTAAATGTGACATTTGGTCAAAGGTTTTTGCAGATGTAATTAAATTAGGGATCTTGAGATGAGATATCCTGTATTAAAATTATCCAGGTGGGCCCTAAATTCAATGACAAGTGCCCTAACAAGAAAACCGCAAAGGGAGACTTGAGAAACACAGAGGAGAAGGCCATGTGCAGACAGAGGCAGAGACCGGAGTGATGCAGCCACAAGCCAAGGGATGCCTGGAGCGCTCAGAAGCTAGAGGAGGCCAGGAACAGATTCTCCCCTAGAGCCTGCAGAGGACACCCTGCCAACGTCTTGATTTTGGTCCAGTAATACTGATTTTAGACTTCTGGCCTCCAAACCTGTGAGAAGACAAAATTCTGTTGCTTTAAGTCACCAAATTGGTGGTAACTTGTTACAGTAGCCACAGGAAACTAATACAGACCTCCAAACCCTTCTCAGTTTTCAATTTCCTTTTCGGGAAAATCAGGATAATAATCCCTGCCGTGTTTTCATCAAAGAAGGCATTACACGAAGTCAAATTAACCTGGACCCAAATCCCAGCTCCTAGCTGGGTGACCTCAGACAGCCATTGTGCTCTCCAAGCCACAGTTTCTTTATCTGTGAAATGAATGCTTTTCCAACATTCTCTCCATAGATGTGTCAGAGGATTAAATGAAGACGATGCATCTAAAGTTCTGTGTCTGGTGCCTGGCACATAGTAAATGTTCAGTAAATGACTAGACTATTTTAGATGAAAGCACGCTTGCATTTGCTTGCAGTGGCATTGCCCTCTTGAAGGAGTCACCGTCAAAGGAAAACCTTGAATTATTATTTCAGGAGAGCTCCTGAAGTGCCAAGGAACAGTGCATTGTCATTTTTGTTTGTTTGTCTGTTTTGTTTTTCTCTTTTCTCACTGTCATTTTTTAGATCGGTGACTTTTGAATGTCAGGATTAGCTGCCAAGGTGGCTGATGAAGAATTATTCAGAGAGGGGGTTAAACACACAGATTACTGGATTCCACCAAACACTCCTTAACTGAGAATTCAGGAAGTAAGACCAGGAACCTGGATTTCAAAGAAGCAGAGCTACGTGTGGGACCTACTCTTTTAGATCATTATTCCTATTATTATTACTTAGAAAACAGATGCTGAAAATGTGCCAGATACCACCTACCACCCACCCCACCCTCCCCAGAGGCTGTGCTTGGATCTCCTCTGCCAGGAATCAGCCAGAGACAGCCTCTCCCCATGGCTGCGTCCCATCGGGACCGTTTTCAGGGAGTCAGTGAGAGTTTTCTTCAACTCACACCGACCCTGTGATGTGGTGTTCCCTGTTGGGCAGAGCGGAGGGAACACATGCAAGAAATAAACCACATAAAGGGCAATGGAATCCATAAATCTCCAGCATATGTTGTCTGGTTCCTTAATCTCAGTTGCAGGACAACAGCCAGGATCTGGAATCACAGCTGCCCCGTCACAGATCCACAAGCCGCCCCAGTGCCTTCCGAAGGCCCTTTGCTAGAAGGAGAGACTCAACATTAGGAAAAGCTTGGTATCCATCCACTACATATCATCTTCTTCCTTTTGTTTTTTAAACGGAAGAGGCAGAAACTTGAAGAAGTTAAAAGACAGTGTTAACATTTTTGCTCATAGCCTAGGATGCACAGCTGTCTGGGATGCTGGGCTTGGTGGTAGAAACCATGTGGGGTTTCCAAAGGCAATCTGTTTTGAAGGGAAGCTGCTCCCTGAATTCAAATTCTGCCTCTGCGTTGTAGACATTTATTTGTGTTCCGGCTTACCCTGAGCTGAATTAGGAAGAGCATAAAATATTGCTGGTACCCATGTCTCGAACTAATAAAGAACAACTAAAGAAACACTCAACGGGCCTCCCATCTCAGGAACAATAGAAAGTGTTCATACTCAGCCTATGTCTTTCATTTGCATGCCAGATCTCCAGAAAGTTTTGAGTTTGTAAAACGTGTTTGACTGTGCTCCAGGCACTGGGGCCTGAAGGGTGCCAGATAGTGTTGGATCCACTGAAACCCCAGCCTCAGGATTGGATTAACTGAATGGGCTGTGGTGCCGACTGACAGACTGTGAATCCTAGCTCCAGCATTTCCTGGATAACTGCACCTCAGCTTTCCCAATCGGTAGAATGGGCACAGCAATATGACCTCCAACTTCGGATTGTTGTGAAAATTAAATAAGCCCGCCAAGGAAAGCATCTTGAAAAAGGCCCACTTCTGGGACTTTCCTGGTGGCGCAGTGGATAAGAATCCGCCCGCCAATGCAGGGGACATGGGTTCAAGCCCTGGTCCGGGAAGATCCCACATGCCACGGAGCAACTAAGACCGTGAGCCACAACTACTGAGTCTGTGCTCTAGAGCCCATGAGCCACAACTACTGAAGCCCACGCTCCTAGAGGCCGTGCTCCACAACAAGAGAAGCCACCGCAATGAGAAGCCCACGCACCGCAACAAAGAGTAGCCCCCGCTCGCCACGACAAGAGAAAGCCTGCGCGCAGCAATGGAGACACAACGCAGCCAAAAATAAATACATAAAGATCTTGGTGAAAATGAAAAATGTTTCTTTAAATAAAAAAGGGAAAAGGAAAGGGCCAGCTTCGTATGCAGTAAATTCTCAATGTGCATTAACTCGTCATATTATCTTGGGACGTTTTCCTAATTTCTCTGAGGCTAACATGGGGCTGATTCTTCCTGATTCACAGGAGTGTGGCCAGGTGTAGATGAGACAGCACGTGTTCCGTGTATAACATGGTGCTTGGGACACATCACAGGTGCTCCGTCAAAGCCAGAGGCACGTCTTCCAGTGCATGGGTAGATGTTTCACTTGCAAATACTTTTAGCAAGGAGCAGTGGGTGTCACTGAGTTGCTAGCAAATAGAAAATAAGAGAATCTCCGTTCCTGGGCAGAAAAACACTGCACACAATCAATGATTCAGGGTAACCGTATGGCCGTGATGGTCGGAGGCGTACATGACAGAATGAAATCTGCATCAAACCCAGCAATCCAGAGCCTCAGGCTACATTTTCCACGGCAGTCACTGTCCTGTCTGGCTGCAGGGACGCAATAAGATGCTACGCCTGTGGTGCCAGATCTGAGCTCTTGCTGGAGGGAGGGTCAGTTAGCATCGTGTGCTCGTTCTCTCCTAACAGGCTGTTCTCACCTGCTCGAGTGATGACAATGCTTCCGACCTCTGAGATGGGGGGTCACACATGACAGGGGAATAAGACACAGAGGTAGACACCAGCGATGTGTGTAGGGCATGGGAACATTTGTTCTGCTCATTGCAAGAGTCTCCTTGGTTTCTTTAGAGCTGTGCCAACAGCTGGCTGAGAAATGGAAGCTTCAGAGCGTTTCCAGAGTGGAAAGGTGTTTCTCTGAGTAACACTGCAAATGATTCTTTTTGCTTATCACACGCCTATTACTGATCACTGGGAATACAGCTGTCAATAAAACAAGCATCCCTCTCGCTTGAAGGTGACACTCCAGGGGGATGGAGAGCTTCAGCAAAAGAACGATGAGAGATGAGATGGCATTCGTTTCCCATTCCCTGTCCTAGTTTTCCTCTAATTAGAGGCCCTGAGTGGAGAGCCAGCTGATGGTTGTGTAAGTTGTGCGTTGCACAACCACAAGGCATACAAGTCCCGCTGTAGGCTGTCAGTGACCTTCCCTAGAGTCATTCAGTGCCTAACCTGTCCGACCAAGAGCACAGCTCTGGGGAGCGGGGAGGGTGATCATGTTGGGTTATATACGTAGATGAAGACCAAATCAGCAAGTGGTACAAAAAGTTACGTACGGAAAAAGATGTTACTTGTGGACCCTACTCCTCTCCTGCCTGGGTTGGTCTGAACATCTCACAACAACTTCAAGGCCAATATCCATCATCTACCGGAAAGTGGCAATGTATCAGACTTTGTGTTAGGTTTTTCAAATAAATTACAGTCAGCCCTCCGTATCTTGGGGTTCCATATTCACAGATCCAACCAACCTCAGACTGAAAATACTTGAAAAAAACATTTTTTTTTTTCAGAAAGTTCCCAAAAGCAAAACTTGAATTTGCCCTGCTGGTAACTATTTACATAGCATTTACATTGTATTAGGTAGCATAGGTAATCTAGAGGTGTTTTAAAGCATGAGGGAGGATTGCATGGCTTACCTGCAAATATTACACAATTTTAGAGCAGGGACTTGAGCATCCCCAGATTTTGGTGTACCCAGGGATCCTGGAACCATTTCCTCATGGATACTGAGGGGCGACTATATCTCATTTAAGGCCAATACATCAATTATGAAAGTGCTAGATGCTGTAACAAGTAAATCCCAGCATCTTAGTGGCTCCACACAATACAAATGTGTTTTTCACTCACGTAGGAATTCAATCAGGTATTCCTAGCAGTTTTTATCCACTCAGACTCCATCTATATTTTAACTCTGCCATGCCTTGGGGCCTCATCACACTCTGAATCCATCCAACAGAGAGGGAAAGAGCACAATGAGACACAGATGCTTAGAAGAGCCTTGTTCTGGAAATGATGCCCATCGATTCTGCTCACCTTCCGTTGGCTAGAACTCAGTCACATGGCCTCTTCTTACAGAAAAGAAGGCAGGGAAATGTTTGGCCATGCACCCAGCAAGAAGAGGAGAACACACGTAGCAA
This sequence comes from Neophocaena asiaeorientalis asiaeorientalis, assembly GCF_003031525.2. NCBI lineage: Eukaryota > Metazoa > Chordata > Mammalia > Artiodactyla > Phocoenidae > Neophocaena > Neophocaena asiaeorientalis. Next base: position 501,248 of record NW_020172781.1, on the reverse strand, counting down.
TCTCTTCCTTGGCTGGTTTCATTATTCCCATTTTACAGATTGGCAACAGAGGCTCAGAGACATTAAGTGAGTTGGCCAAGGTCACGCAGATAACAGGAACTGGAAACCAAATCCACATGATTAAGCAGATGAGGAGATTCTTTCACTAAATGAGGACAATATTAAAAGGAAATATTGAAATTGAGGAAAGTGGTTTTACACTTATGTCCTTGAGTCTTACTATGAGCTCGCCAAGGAATACCACTTCCTAAAGTACTTTTCTGAAAGTACACCCATACTCTTACATCCATATCAAACGCTATTTCCTCTATGGACCGGAAAGCCTCATCTGATACATGAAGCAAATCCTTCTGCATTTGCCTTGTTCTCCATATTTTTTAAAAGGAGGGTGTGTATTTCACTCATCCTTGGATTTTTGTAACATCCAGCACAGTACGTGACACCAGTGGAGGCTCAAAGACTCTTGGTTTGCAATCATAACAGGCAGAAATCTTTTATGAAGCTATCTTACCTATCGATGTATTTTTCAAAAAACCCATGACTTTGAATTATGATTCTGAATTCTATTATTTAAAAAATGGTTCCTGTCTTGTGTATTATTTAAAGTTTAGTTGTCACAGAGTTCAAACCGACAGCAGTTTGAACAAAGTAGAAACGTATTTCTCTTTCACATATAAATCAGATGGTAAGGAGTCCAGAGCTAATCTGAAGCCTCTTCATCACAATGTCCCCAGAGGCCCAGGCTCCTTACAAATGTTTGCTGTGGCTTCCCCAAGATGTGGCCCATGTTTTCATTACCCAAGTTGGCTGCCAGGATGGCAAGCTATTATATTCAGGAGAAAGAGACAAAAAAGGAAAACAAACAAATGAACAAGCAAACGAGGTCTGGTCCAGCTGTCTTTCTGGAAAAGTTCTTATAACCTATTAGCCAAAACTTAGATATATGGCCACGCCCAGTCACCAGAGAAACTGTAGTCTTTATTCACAGTGACTATATGTCGACTGAAATGGTGTATGTGTGTGCTTGGGGAGGAAGGGGCTGTTGGGAGGTGATGATGAGAGTAGATGGAAATGTGGATGCAAATTGGAGGAAAGGCGCAGCCTTTTGCCACCTGTTGAGCTGGCCTTAATAAGAGATGCCACACGTTCCTTCTAGGTATCCTTCTTGACTCTTCTTAGGGCAGGGCATCTCACCTCTCTCTCCATGTTTCTTACTCTCATTAACTCTGCCATTGCACTGGCTTGAACTACATGCATGAATTTCTAATCTAAATAGTCGAATCCCCAGACCTTTCAGTTGGTTGATGTTTTCCTGGTACACGGTGCCACTCTAGCCGAACGAGTTCCTTCTTGTCCTTCCTGACTCCATATGAGAAGAAGGCTAAGACAGGGTCGGCCTCTATGGGGTGGCCTGAGATAGGCCTCTTCCTTTTCTTTTCTCTCTCTTATGATTCCTCCTTATGCAAAATGAGGAGCCAGGTCTGGCTGGGAACTTGTCATTAGGGTATAGGAGCAGGAAGCTTGATGATGTCCCAAGTCCAAGTAGAACTCTACTAGGGACTCAGCGTTCGGTGTCATTGAGTTCGGGCTGGGTTATCAATTACCATCAGCTATTAAGAAAGCTGTGCCCTGTTCCCTACTTCTTGTTCATTCACCATTTACGTGGAATTCTTGGCACACTATTAAGGGAGCGACAATATTTAATAAGTGAATAACTAAATGAAAAGGAATCTAACTAATGCTTTCTCTGAGCCTCAGTTTCCCCAGTTGTGAAATGGAAGAAGAGAAGAGTAACCTCACAAAGGGGCTGTAAAGACTAAAGAAAAGATAGGGAGTGGTACTTGGCACATAAGAGGCACTGGGTGAATGGCGGCCACTCTGGGCGGTCGTGGTGCTGGCAACCATAGCTTTAGCATCTCCAATAATAGGCATCCAATATCTGCCTCAGGTAATGTCCCTATTCTGTGGTTTGACTCAAACCCCCAGTGGGGCGAGACTGTGGAAAAGGAGGAATCTGAAATTAGATTTGCCACTACGATTCCCAAATCAGAATCCATTTTCATTTAATACGTCTCTATGCCATGAGTGGTGCAGCTGTGCCGGGGATTAAACGAGGAGGACAGATCTGTCTTCTGAAGAAGGGAGAATTTCCTGTACTGGTCAGTCGAGATATTTGCCTTCCCACCATTTGTCTGGGTTGGATCCCAGATGCCCCCTCACACTGGCTTCCTCCCTCGCAATAACCAGAGATCGTTTTAAGCATCAACTCAGAAGAGAGATGGACACACACTAATGTCAAGGTCTCCTGGGTGCGTGGAAAATAAATATTATTCCTCTCTTCCCAGTCCTCACACCATCCTCCAGGGATGCCCAGTATTTATTTCTCAGCTGTGCCAGCAGGTCTGGGAGAGGATCCCGTAGGAGAAAATGGATCAGGGTCGTGTAACATATCACTTCAACAAATTGAAGGCAAATTATTCAATGCTTCAAAGCAAGTTTGAGGTTCCTGAGAAGGGGCTCGCCTCAAACCCTCAAACAATTCTACCACTAGTGTAACTTCCCAGTTTCCTGATAGAAAACAACTTGGGCAGCATGGTAAAATTTGCTGGAGGAGGTAAGGGCCCATCACTCAACAACTAAGTCAACAATCCCTGTCTCTTGGATATTCCCTGTGAAAGCCCCATTGCCGTTTCACAATAATCTTAATCCAACTGTGTCAATTCAAAAAAGTTCCCAGGGCTTGTGAAAGACTGGTACGAAGTGGCCCATTAAAATAATTCAGGCATTGAGGCTATTTGCAAGCTTTAAGAATGGGGGCGGCTTTAGAATAAACCACGTGTGTCAGTCACCAATATGTCAGATGTTGGTGGAGACCATATAAACGAACTCGTCTTGTTCAATACAATGTTTTTTTTCATCACCTTGCATTTTTTCTCTCATGGTTGATGAGAGCTGAATCTTATGATGTAGTGGAAAAGGTGCTGGACTGGAGTTAACTAGAAGCATGTTATATAATTTGGGGCAAGTAACTTTTATTTGGGGCTCTGGTGACCCAGCTGGAAAAGGGGGTAATTGGACCATAGGTAGGAGATTTTATACTTGGCATACAGGTCATATAACTCTCGACTGTCCTACCCATCACAGACATCACTAATTGATCCTTTTATTCTTTCCTGCGTATCCCAGATATAGTCTCAGAATCCATTTCAACTCAAAGTTTCAGGGAGCCACCACCAATCGATCCAAGATAGACTTTGAGAAGAACCTTCTCTATCATTCCTACAGCAGATGATCTCAAAGGTCTTCATATTGTGAGAGTACTATATTTATGGAGGGTAATGGTCCATGCCACCATCACTCTAAGTGTGTAGAGGAACTTTCTACTTTCAGGCCTCCAGCCGAGCCCTGTAAGCTTCCTTCAAAAGAACATCAATGGGGGTTAAGGTTTCCAAATAATAAACCACTCACGAGTTTTCAAAAAGCTGGTTGAGTCTCTCATCCCATAAAAGCTTCAGAAGGACATGGGAGAACTTAATGGAGATGACCTCAAAGTGATCCAGAGGACCGTCTGGATGATCGGCAAGATCTGCCTAGAACCAGAAGACAAGGAAGCTTCGCTGGACTCATGAGTGAGGTTTCTTCGCAGACCCAAGCTCAGTCCTACCCACTTGGTAGGGATTTGTTTTTCCTTCAGATTATAGCTGATGAAGGCATCTGTCTGCCTCTCAGAAGCCCTTGGAAGGAACATGGGAAATTGTGGCTAGGTCTGAGGTTTTTACACAACATCATAGCAGCGATAAGTCCATCCTGGACCTGGCACATCTGTTGAGGCTGACATATGGTAGAGTAATGCTTCCCTAAAGCAATTCCACTTTGGTCAAAGAGCAATTCTGGTGCAGCTGAGAAAAGAATATGGGTCTGAAGCCCATTCGTGTGTGATGCTATTGGGCATAGCTGTTCCTGGCCTCACGACGCATCTTTGAGCTTTTCCTCCACCAACGCTAGTGTTAAAGGTGGTACAACTATGATCCCATAGAAGGACGGTGTCTGGCACTACTCTTTTGGGACACAGGCCGTGAAACTCACAGTGGCCTATCGTCCAAGTTTCCGTGGTGCAGAATCTTCTCTGATTTGGGCAAATGCCCTACAAGGTAGGGATATCAGAATAAGGCTCAAAGTAGCGACAGAAGCAGGGGAAAATGTTTTGAATTCTGCTGGCTTTCACTTTTGTCTGACGTACACGTAAGTCTCAGAGTGATGTTACCTGAGATATTGCACATCAAGCACTTAGCACAGGGTCTGGCAGGTAGAAAGAGCTCAGTAATGGGAGGTATTGAGTGGATAATTATAATAGCATCATAAGTAAGCTTCCAGCCTCCAACTTTATCTTCTCTGGTCCTCTCTCCACTCCAAGCAGCAGTGATGGTGACGATGATGTCGATGTTGATGGAGATAAGTGTAGTAATGGTTTTCCCATTTTCAAGTGCCCACTGCACGCCAAGTAAGATTGCCTACATTACCTCATGCAATTCTTTTAGTGTGTATAAATATTATTGTGCCAATTTAACAGTTATGGACAATAAGGCTCGAGGAGGTTAACTTGCAAAACTCTTTAACAGCTAGTGACTGTAGGAGCCAGGATCTGAACCCCACCCCCTTCTCTTAATCACTGTCTCTCATTCACTTGCCCAATTAGGATTCATCAGGGACCTACTAACCTAGTCTACGTGCACCATTTCTGATTCTGGGGACACAGCAGGGAGCAAGACAGAGAAGATCCCTGCTTGCATGAAACTTCAATTTTAGTCGAGGCGGACAGACAAGGAAGAAGGGAAATGCGAACTAGATGATTTCAGATAGCAGTAAGGACTCCAGAGTAAAGACCTCAGTGAGACACCACAGGGAGTAAAAGAGGGAGGAAAAGCAATTAAATCGAGTGCTAAGGAAGGGCCGTCTAAGGAGAACACGTTGAGATCTGAACATAGGAAATTGTTCTCACTTAAGGATCTCAGGGCAGAGGCTTCCCTGGTGGAGAAGTGGTTAAGAATCCGCCTGCCAATGCAGGGGACAGGGGATCGAGCCCTTTTCAGGGAAGATCCCACATGACGCGGAGCAACTAATCCCGTGTGCCACAACTACCGAGCCCACGTGCCACAGCTACTGAAACCCGAGTGCCTAGAGCCCGTGCTCCACAACAAGAGAAGCCACCGCAATGAGAAGCCCACGAACCCCAATGAAGAGTAGCCCCCGCTCTCCGCAACTAGAGAAAGACCGCGCACAGCCACGAAGACCGAACACAGCCTAAAATAAATAAATTTTTAAAAAAAAGGAACTCAGGGCAAATCATATCAGACGTGCTGAAAGACCCTGAGGCAGGAGTGACCTTGCCATGTTTAGGGAAAATCAAGGCAGCTAGAGTGGCTAGAGATGATAGACGTGATTGTTCCAGCAAGAGATGAGCTTGAAGAAGTAAACAAAGGCCAGTTCACTAAATTATCCCTAACATTTGACGCAGAACTCGGCACATCTTCTATGGTCAATGAATGATATTGAATGGATAACTTCTTTGCCTTAAGCTGGTTCCTCACCAGATTTCCTTTCTCTTTACCATGAGGAATGCTTTTGCATATTTTCTGATATTCAAAAAGCTGTTTGGACTGGGAAAATTCAAGAAAGAGTTCATGTTTAAGCAGAAAGGACTGAAAAGAACTTCCCAAGCTGGGCTCAACTGACCTCATGCATGCTACAAACATTTCTTGAATGCCTACTCAGTTCCTGCCCTAGGATACTCCAGCTCCTTGTTTCCATTTGGAAGGTAAAACTAGTCCTGTTTGGGCTTCCCTGGTGGTGCAGTGGTTGAGAATCTGCCTGCTAAGGCAGGGGACACGGGTTCGAGCCCTGGTCTGGGAGGATCCCACATGCCACGGAGCAACTAGGCCCATGAGCCACAACTACTGAGCCTGCGCGTCTGGAGCCTGTGCTCCACAACAAGAAAGGCCACGATAGTGAGAGGCCCACGCACCGCGATGAAGAGTGGCCCCCGCTCGCTGCAACTAGAGAAAGCCCTCGCACAGAAACGAAGACCCAACACAGCAAAAATTAATTAATTAATTAATAAACTCCTACCCCCAACATCTTAAAAAAAAAAAACACCTAGTCCTGTTATTCCCCAGAGGTAAGGAAACTGAGTCTTATCCATGAGTCACCCTGGGCTCAGGCAAGAAGTTCAAAGGTCTAAATGGATTGTAAACACACAAGAGTCACAAGTCCTAAGAGTCACTAGATCAGCAGTTGAGAAGGTCAGCTTGAGAGTTCTCGGACTTGGATTTAAATCGTGGGTCTGCCACTTTCTAGCTAAGTTATCCTGGGCCAGCTACGTCACCTCTCTGAGCCTCAATTTCCTCATCTGTATTATGGGGATAATAATAATATCTTACTCATGTGAGGATACATTCTTAGTATACGTATAGTCCCTCCTCTCTATACCTTGACATAAAGTGTTGGTAAGATAGCAAATGCTTATTTTATTATTATTATTAATAATATTATTTAGATAATTTTGCCTCATAAAAGAACCTGAGAAAAACTACTTGTCCTGAAAAGTGCAGCCAGAGTGTGATATCAAAGGAAGAACGTTGCATTAGAAGCCCTGAATCCCAGCTTCTGGTTCTAGCTCTGATCCCTACTTGCCATGTTATCGTAGGCAGGTCATTTTCCCAATCTGGGCTCTGAATACCACGGTTTGCCTCTCAGCTCAGAAATTCCAGGTTCCTTTACCTCTAGAGCAGAGCATCGAGGCAAGCAAAGGTTACGCTTCCCCAAACCTGCAGTGCCTTTCCTGGTGGAACCAAAATCCATACAGCTGCCTCAACTCTTTGGTCCTGTGTATATTGGCACATACACAGCTTCCACGTGGGCATGACTGTGTCAAAACAAGCTTTCCTCTGCCCCAAGGGGTCAACCTCACTTCTGAAAATCAAGCAGCTGACTGAGTCCAGGTCCAAACATCGTGGGAGTTGGAGCACAGAGCAAAGCATGCGCATTCACATTCCACGATGATTATGTCCAGTGATGCATGAACCAGCTTCTTGACAGGAAGGAAGTTCCTACAGGTTGGCGTGACCTTCCTAGCAACGTGTTTATTTGACAGCCCAAGGCAACGAACTCACAGAGGGGAAGGGAGGAGAGGAGGAAGGGAAGGGATAGAAAGGTTATTTAAACACAGGAACATCCTCTCGGGTCAGCCAAATACATTTAAAACTGTAACAACAGGAGATCATATAAGCAGGTTGAGAAAAAAGAAGATAATCAGAGACTCAAAGGACCTAGGGAGATGCTGAAACCGGGAAACAGGTACTTTGTCTACTTAGTACTTAGGTGCATTAATTGTTACTGAATCCACTTGGCGTGTCATAAATACTCAAGAATTATTTGTGAAATGAATGAATGACAGGAAAACATCATTGTTGGCTAGAGCTACCAGTGAAGGTGTTTCAGGTTAAATGGGTTGTGGGAGACGGGCAGGATTTGGATTGCCAGAGGGGGGAAGTAATTAAGGAAGAACATCAGCTTTAACACAGATCCTCATGAGAGAATCAGGTTGGCTCGGTGTGTTCAGAGACGTGTTAGTCAGACGAAGCGATGCTACGCTGAGGTCAATTTCCCTGGAATCTCAGTGACTCAGTATAATAAAGGTTGATTTCTTACTCAAGTTGTATGCCCAGCGCAGGCTGTCAAGGAGCTCTGCCCCACGTACTCACTCCAGGACCCAGGCTGATGGCAGCACTGATATCTGTCAGTTAGCTACATCATTTGCAACATGAGTTCTTTATGGTCACCACAGTAGGGAAAGAGATCTCGTGGAGAACTTGAATAAGCTTGGATTCAGTGGATTGACAATAAAGCAAAAAAAAGACAGAGGTTAGACTTAAGGGGAAATTTTCTGGCCCTCAGAGTTGCAGAGGTTCCTAAAATGGGGGAAAGCAGTGAGTCTCCCTCCTTAGAGCTATCAAAGCACAACAGAGATATTTCCCTGTATCCCCAAAATTTCTCCGTAATATGCAGGGAGGATATTTCTCCAAAATAAGTGGGCGTAGCTAACAGGACATCAGGACTGTATTCCCACTGCTGGTCTAACCAATCTCCGTGCCAATTGGGCAGATTCCCCACTTCTAGAAAGATACCTGTTATTCTTAAAATACCCATCAATCATCCCAGAGATCTATGACAGCAACCAAGTTCCAGACCCTTAATCTCAGAGAAACAGTGATTCTAAAATTATGAGAAAGGCACTGAGCGTGGTAATCATATTTAGGATATAGGAATAAATAAAATATACTTACCTCACTGAACAGAGATGATCATTGAGGGTAATCGTAGATCTCCCAGACATCCCAACATGTGGTAGATACTATGGCAGACTGTATTTTCCAAAACTAGCTGATAGCATCTCCAGTCTCATCACTTATTCTTACAATATGACTTTGACCCTCTTCTCACTGAAAGGAGGCAGTGTGATCCCTCTGTTTGAATCTGGGTAGGCTTGTGACGGTAGTGAAAGCAGCATCACGACTTCCAAGAATAGGTCACAAAAGGCAACGCAGCTTCTGCCTGCTTCTCTTGGGACACTCACCTTTGGATCCCAGCTGCCATGCTGTGAGGAAGCCCAGTCGGCTTCATGGCAAAGTCACATGTTGGTTTCCCAGCTGAGAATCCAGGCTCCTAGAACTCAATTGCTATGCTATGAGGAAGCCTGTACTCTCTTCCCACAAAGGAAGACTGCATAGAGAAGCCATGTGCGTGTGTTCTAGCCAACAGTCCAGCAGAGATCCCAGAGCACCAACCACCAGACATGTGAACGAACATGCTGTTAGAGTCTTCCTGTGCCCAGCTGTCAAGTCACCCTTAGCTTTTGAGTCTCTCCTGCTGAAACTCAGGCATCCTGAAATAGACACAACTAATTCTCATATTGCCCTTCCTGAAACCCCAACCTCTAGAATAATAAAATGGCTATTTTATACCACATGGATTTGGGTAGTTTGTTATACAGCGATAGAAACCAGAATGGCTACTCAGTATAGTTGGATCATCTAAGGCTTTAGTCTAATGATAACATTCTGGTTACCAGAGCATTCTAGTTAGTTCACTGGCTGTCTACTAAGACACCATAGTGCCAGGATTTCAGAGTTGAGTTGAAAGTTTACTGGTCCTTAGTAGCAAAGCATTTTTGTTCTTGCTACATCCAAAAACAGCATTCCCCAAAAGATCACCCCATAAGGATACGTGTGACCTGAGTTTTCCCAGGACTCTGCAGTGGGGGATAGGATTTAGGTCATATTCAGAGAAGTAAGTTTCATTTCATTAGCTTATGTCCCCAAACATTAAATCTTCTGTTAAGTGCTCTTATTATTTCTGAGACTCTCTAAGGATGTCTTGCTTTTATTTACAAAGAGTCTTCTTGTGTTCTTCCCAATCTAAGCTCCCTTACTGATTTTGGTATTGAATTATTTTTCATACTGTTTGCTATCCTTCATTTAAGATCTCACTCTATGGGAGAATTATGCGTTCCTGTTCCAGTGATGTCAGAGTCAGTCAAGTGACTTACTTTGGCCAGTGGCATATAGACAGAAGTGGCATATACCACTTCCAAGCACCAGCTCTAAGATCTTTTAAGAACCATTGAGTGGTTTTACCATATTCTTTTTTCTTCCCCCTCTACCGTAAGGTCATCAAGGCCCAAGATATTGTTTATTCCGTGGACATATTACATGAGCAAGAAATAAATCTTCATTGTTGTGAAGCACTGGGATTGGGGGTATTTCTCACTGCAGCACAACTTAACCTAAACTGGTTGATACATTACTAATGCCTCACTATTGAGACAGCACTGATGCTAACGCCAAGAGCTAACCTAACCTCCCAGAGCTTCCAAAGCTGATACCTCGGTAGTGTTAACATGGGTACCTTTGCCCTCTATTATCTCCCTCAAGTCAGATCCATGTTGAGTTCCAGAAAAAAATAAGGGGAATACTCTTCACCTCTACATGGCGCCACATCTTGTCATGGTGCCACCTAGGACCTAAATCAGAACTCTTTGTGCCTAGCAGATCACAAAACCTAGTGACATCAGTTCCTGCAGCTTTTGCCTCTATTCCCTCTGCCCCAAGGATACAGAAATAGATTTCCAGGATTCTCTATTCCGGGAAATAGGTTTTCTGTCATTTTTGCCATTCTTTCCCTTTTCTTCCTCTCTGAGATGTTTCACTTCCTCCTCACATTTCCCTTTCTCTCATGTAGATCAAGACATGCAAAATCACTCCTGTGGGCTTGGGTCCTATCACTTTATCAGACACTCCCAGACATATCTGAGTCCCAGATCAATAAGACAAGATACCACCTCTCTCTCCTTCAAGGACAGTCTATAATTCTTCTTCCAGATACCCCCATGGGTAGCACCCTGGCTTTCTTTGGTGAGATTCCTTCATCAAGGAGATGGAGGCTCCCCCTAGCATCCTTTGTAAGTAGCAACCTCTGTGCCCACTTCAGCCCATCCTACTTCTTTTTTTGTTTGCTTATATATTTATTTTTAAAAATTTGTTCAATATTTAAAGGTTACTTTCCATTTACTGTTATTACAAAATATTATATTTATATTATAAAATATTATATTTAATATTATATAATATTAAAATAATATTATATTATATGCTATATACCCCACCTTGTATATACAGTACATCCTTGAGCCTATCTTACACCCGATAGTTTGTACCTTCCAGTCCCCCATCCCTATATTGCTCCTCCCTCCTCCCCACTGGTAACCACTAATTTGTTCTCTGTATCTGTGAATCTGCTTCTTTTACGTTATATTCACTAGCATGTAGATTTGGTTTTGTTTTGTTTTTTTGTTTTTTGGCTGTGCCGGGTCTTAGTTGCGGCATGTGGACTTCTTACTTGTGGCATGTGGCCTCTTAGGTGCAGCATGCAGGCTTCTTAGTTGCAGTATGCGAACTCTTAGTTGCGGCACGCATGCGAGATCTACTTCCCCAACGAGGGATCGAACCTGTGTCCCCTGCATTAGGAGTGCAGAATCTTACCTACTGGACCACCAGGGAAGTCACATCTTGTAGATTTTTAGATTCCATATATAAGTGATATCACACAGTATTTGTCTTTCTCTGTCTGACTTATTTCACTTAGCATAATGCCCTCCAAGTCCATCCATGCTGCTGCAAATGGCAAAATTTTGTTCTTTTTTATGGCTGAGCAGTATTCCAGTGTGTGTGTGTGTGTGTGTGAGTGTGTGTGTGTGTGAGTGTGTGTGTGTGGTGTGTGTGTGTGTGTGTGTAATACATGTTCTTTATCCATTCATCTGTCGATGAGCACTTAGGTTGCTTCCATATCTTGGCAATTGTAAATAATGCTGTTACGAACACTGGGGTGCATATATCTTTTTGAATTAGTGTTTTATTTTCAGATATATACCCAGGAGTGGAACTTCTGGGTCATACGGGAAAAGAATTTGAAAAAGAATAGAAAAAATATGTTTTTTAAAAACCGCAGTGAGATATCACCTTACACCTGTCAGAATGGCTAACATCAAAAAGAACACAAATAACAAGCGTAGGTGAGGATGTGGAAAAAAGGGGCCTCTTGGACACTGTTGGTGGAAATGAAAATTGGTGCAGCCACTGGGGAAAACAGTATGGCAGTTTCTCAAAAAACTGAAAATAGATCTACTCCTTTATTTTTATTTTTCTTGTTAGCATTTACCATCTTCTGATATGTTATTCAATCGTTTACACTCTGTATCCTCCTCTAGAATGTGTGTGTGTTTATTGCCCTAGTACTAGCATCTAGAACAGTGTTTGGTATATAGTATGTGTTCGATAGATATTTTTTGAATAAAAATAATGAAAGCTCTTTAGATTTAAAATAATAATATTGAATGGAGCCTTGGACTTTCAAAATGAATCCCATGGAGATCCACTCCATGTGGAGAGAGTATTAGTTCTTCTACTCACAGGTCAGTTGGACCACTCTGATTTTATTTGCTGTGTCCAGGAGGGGCTAGAGGTAAGATTTGATTTGCAAAGTAGGGTCAACTTAAAAAGAATTTGGGAATCACTGATACAGGCCAAATCACACATTGAGTGGATGGATAAACTGAGGTCTAGCAAGGGGAGGATGTTTACCAGATCGCTCAGCCGGTTAATGACAGTGTCAGGCCCAGGAAACAGCTCACTCGTTGATTTACTTTGCATCATTGGGACGTAAAGATGGGGCAAGGTGACTTAATCAGACATTGCTTCTTCCATGAACTGTGGAGTCAGGACACTGAAACGAAACTGAGTTCAAGGACAGCAGCACCTCCTTGTTAATAACCCTCCTCTGTGACACCAAGGTGGAAAATTCCAAGATCTGACTCTTTCTGACTGGCAAAGTCCATTTCCCTGTCTGATTTCGTGCGCACGTGTGTGTATTTATATTCTGTCAAGTACTGTAGGTGGCAGATTTCATTCAGTTGTGACCAACTCTTATTAGTCAGGCACTTGTGGTTTGGGTCCTTGTCTCAATGGAGGGTCCCTCTGCTACAAATAAGAAGCGCCCAATGGCTATTCGTTATCTCACAGAGGAGGAACTGGGGAAGGGGAACTCCAGGGCTGGGGGGTTCAGCAGTTCAATGACATTATCAAACTCCCAGGTGTCATTTCTCAGCATGTTTGTCTTGTTCACACTTCCTTATGGCCCCATGAGAGTTCCTGGCTCATGAAGATGTCACGAGTGGAGACCGAAAAGGGGACATCTCCTCCCTGTGTCCCCTGTTATGAGAAAGGAACAATTAGCTAGAGGTCTGCCTTTGGCATTCTCCCCACATGCCGGTGATGGAACCAGTTTGCATGACTCTCACGACCTGAAGGGCGGGGCTGCTGCAGGAAGGGAGAACAAAATCAGATTCTGTTGGTGTGATGACTAGTTTTACGTGTCAACCTGGCTAAGCTCTAGAACCAGTTATTCACCTAAGTTTATGTGCTGCTCTGAAGGTGTTTTGTAGATGTGGCTAATATCTATAATCAGTTGCCCTAAGGAAAGAAGATTATCCTCGATAATCTGGGTGGGTCTCATCCAATCAGTTGAAAGGCCTTAAGAACAGAAGTGAGATTTCTCTGAGGAAGGAGGGATTCTGCCTCAAGACGGAGCATCAGCTCTGGCTCTTGAGTTGCCAGCCTACCAGTCTGCCCTGCAGATTTGGGACCTGAGACGCATGCCCAGTACTCAGATGTGCCTGTGTGTGTGACCTGAGATACATACTCAGTACTCAAGTGTGCATGTGTGTGTGTGTGTGTATAATATATACATTTATTGATTCTTTTTTCCCTCTGGTAGAACCCTCACTGGTACTGTTAACTAGAAAGAAATTGGGGAACGGCTATTAGGTAGAGTCAAGATTCTTTTTTTTTTTTTAACCGAACGATGGGGCTTTCAAGAATACACCAATTATTCATTTATTTATTCATTTATTCAACAAATACTTTGAGCACTCGCTTTTACATTTATTCATAAATATTCTGTGTATTTTCTGGATACTTGAGAGAACAAAATGGACCAAAAGTCCTACCCTATTTTAAATCAATACCCTCTGATATATGCATTCATGTCATCCTAAAATTTACCTTGATAGCACTTATCACAGTGCATTTATACAGTTATTTTGTGATTTAAAAAAAAATACATGTGTGGCTCTACCATTGGACCTTCAGTTTTGTTTGGGAAAAAAAGCAAATATTAAGAGGCATAAGGAGATTTAAACACTGGAGCAGATGTGTCAGATTTCCGGTGCTCGCACATACCTGGCTCTCCTCTCCTTCCTGAGCAGAGAGAGGATGATACTTTCCCATCCCCTGGAAGTAAGGTGGGGCCTTGTGACTAGTTCCATCCAATGGCCTATAAATGGAAATGATGTGTGTCACTTCTAGGCTGAGACTTATAGAAGCTAACGTGGGTTGTGCTTGTCTGTCTCTCTGATATATCCACCCAAAGAGCCATGTATCAAATACCATCACCTTTGGGAGTTAGTATTTTGACATATGAATTCTGGGAGGGACCCAAACATTCAGATTGTTGCAATGGCTCTTTCTGACTGCATGAGTGATTCCCAGAGAGGGCTGATGGCTGAGAGCATCCACTGATGACCAGCCGTGACACAGCGCCTCGGGCCAGATAGGGCTCCCATCACTCACTCAACACCTTTTCATTGAGCTCTTACTATGTGCAAGGTATCTGCTGGGTAATGAGCACACAGATGTGAGCACTGACCTCAAAGTCTGGGAAAGTAGATGCATAAACAGGCAACTGCAATATACAAGAGGTTTTTTGGGGTTTTGTTTTAACTGAAGTGCAGTTAATTTACAATGTCGTGCCAATCTCTGCCGTACGGCAAAGTGACTCAGTTATTCACACAGAGACATTCTTTTTTTATCTTCTTTCCCGTGATGGTTGATCACAGGATATTGATCAAATGTGGGCTGTACAGTAGGACCTTATCGTTCATACAACTCAACAACAAAAGAACAAACAACCCAACTGAAAAAAAAAAGACCTAAATAGACATTTCTCCAAAGAAGACATACAGATGGCCAGTAGGCACATGACAAGATGCTCAATGTCGCTAATTATTAGAGAAATGCAGATCAAAACTACAAGAGGTTTTAAAGAAGTATCCGTGCTACTAACAGCAGTAACAGTGATTCTAATAAATGGTACAAAGTAATGAGCACTTATTCTACACTAAGCCCTCCTTTTAGGTGTTACCGTGTGTGACTTTACTCAATCCTTACAACAAATTGTGAGGCAAGTACTAGCATGATTCCCATTTCGCAGATCAGGAAAACGAGGCCCAGAGAATGAAATGATTGGCCTCATTTAAAAAGCTAGAAAACTTAGGTCATAACTCATGTTCCATATTTAAAGCTTTTGCTGGAAATGGCTACATAGCACTGCTTCCTACTATGTGCCTAGTACCGGCCCTAGACCACGATGGGTGCCCTCAGTAAATAACGGCTGATTGAATTAGCAACCGCTACAATAAAGTCAGTACAGGAGCCCCGGGAGGCCAGCAGAGGGGCGTTACTGAAACAGTCTAAGCCAGTGGTTCTCAAAGTACGGTCCCTGGACCAGCAACAAAGGGAAATTGGTAGGCATGCAAATTCTCAGGCCTCCAATGCAGACCCACTGAAGCAGGAATTCTGAGGATGGAGCCCAGGAATCTGCATTTGAAAGGTCTTCTGGGCATTTCTGATACACAACACAAGCTCTAGGACCTTGCTTCTCAAAGTGTAGTCGATGGACCATCTGCATTGTCATCGCCCTCCTGGGAGCAAATGAGAAATGCAGAAGCTCAGATCCCACCCCGGACCTACCGAATCGGAATCTCCATGCTAACTACATCCGCCAAAGATTCTCCTGTAAATTCGAGTTTGAGGAGCACTGATCCAGACTGTGAGTTTTCAAACTTACCTACTCCTGGGAATCACCTGGGGAGTTTTCAAAATGACTGATGCGTGGGTCCTCCCTCTAGAGATTCTAATTCAGCTGGTCTGGGGTGTGGCCTGGACATCAGACTCTAAAACTCCCCAGATGGTTGTAACGTGCAGGGGAAGTTGAGACTCGTGGGGATCCAGGACTCTAAGAAGGCTTCCCAGGGAGGCGGCATCTAAGCTCAGTCCTGCCCCCAAGGTGGGTGTGGCCCGGATAGGGACAGAAAAAGCCAGAGCGTTTTGGGTTTAGCTGCCACCACTGTTTCTCCCAAATCAAGGGCTGTCAATCCACCCCCTGTTAACAGCCTCAAATTCACGAAAACGCTTCAGGCAAGGATTCAGAGGCAGGGCAGAACGAGGGAGAGGTTTTATTACATAAAGTCTGCATTCTCCGAGCTGTGCATTCATTAATTTCAAAGTAGCCTGAGTGATAGGGGGAGGTTGGGGGCAACAATACAGGTAATAAAAAGACTTTCAAAAAGTCCCTCGTTTCTTCTTGGCTTGCCTCCCGGCCGACCCACCCAATCACAGTCAGAGAAGAAGGCCAGCCTGTGAGCATCCAGCCTTTGCAGAGGC
This sequence comes from Neophocaena asiaeorientalis asiaeorientalis, assembly GCF_003031525.2. Taxonomy (NCBI): domain Eukaryota; kingdom Metazoa; phylum Chordata; class Mammalia; order Artiodactyla; family Phocoenidae; genus Neophocaena; species Neophocaena asiaeorientalis. Next base: position 485,136 of record NW_020172781.1, on the reverse strand, counting down.
TGCCAGAAAAGAAGAAACAGGGCTAGTGAGAGCATAGAACTCAAGCGGAGGGGGAATCAGTAGGGCCAGAGAGAGAGGGGCCTCCGGGAGTTTGGAGCGGGTGGTGGAGAGGGCAGGAGTGAGGAGGACGTGGAGGAAAGAGTGACTTGAGCAAAGAAGGGTCTAGATTCCTCGGAGTTGGCCTTCTGGGCTCCAGCACGGGAGCCGTTTCCATTGCACCCACTTCCCCACCTCCACCTCCTCTCATCTCCTGTGACTAATGATTTTGACCCTTCCCCAACCCGCTCTGCAATATCTCAGGCTCTGTCATAGTCGGCTTCCGGCCATCCGCAGGTCAGATGGCTCTGAGCACAGGTGCGCCGACCTTGCAGCAGTCAAAAGGCAACAGGACGTAGCCAAAGGCAGGTTCCCCAAATACCCCCAGGGCCCAAGTTTTGCTCTCCTTCCTTCCTTTCCCTCTTCCCTATCTTGTTACCATGAATTACCTCTTTTTTTTTTTTTATTGAAGTATAGTTGATTTTCAATGTCTTGCCAATCTCTGCTGTACAGCAAAGTGACTCAGTTATACACATACATTCTTTTTTTTTATATTCTTTTCCGTGATGGTTCATCACAGTATATCGAATATAGTTCCCTGTGCTATGCAGTAGGACCTTGTTGTTTATCCATTCTAAATGTTGTCGATTCTTCTCTCACTTTTTGGGGCTGAGGAAGAAATGTAAGGCAGTGATAAAGTGACAATGCACCAGAACGAGTTCATCACAGGAACCGCTTTTCTAGAGAGACCCCTTCCAGAGGGTATTTTCGCTGAACAAATTCAGAGCCATCACCCCACATGCTCTTGGAATTCCTCTTGGGGAATGGCCTTTGGAAATGCCTAAATGGACATTTCAAAGCAAAGCACAAAACGCATTATAATTATGCTGTGCATTCATTTTTTTAAAAATTCATGTTTGCACCCTAGTTGTTTGACCCCGAATGAATGTACCTAGGTGAATCACCCATTTTATTCTTTTTTTTCCCTTTAATGTCTTTAATGGAGTATAATTGCTTTACATTGTCGTGTTAGTTTCTGCTGTATAACAAAGTGAATCAGCTATACATATACATATATCCCCATACTTCCTCCCGCTTCCATCTCCCTCCCACCCTCCCTATCCCACCCCTCCAGGCTGTCACAAACCACCCAGCTGATCTCCCTGTGCTATGCGGCTGCTTCCCACTAGCTATCTATTTTACGTTTGGTAGTGTATATATGTCCATACCACACTCTCACTTTGTCCCGGCTTACCCTTCTCCCTCCCCATGTCCTCAAGTCCATTCTCTACATCTGCGTCTTTATTCCTGTCCTGCCCCTAGGTTCTTAAGAACCTTTTTTTTTTTTTTAGATTCCATATATATGTGTTAGCATACGGTATTTGTTTTTCTCTTTCTGACTCACTTCCCTCTGTAGGACAATCAACACTACGTACAATAGCCAGGACGCGGAAGCAACCCATGTGTGAATCGACAGATGAATGGATAAAGAAGATGTGGCACATATATACAATGGAATATTACTCAGCCATAAAAAGAAACGAAATTGAGATACTTGTAGTGAGGTGGATGGACCTAGAGTCTGTCACACCCATTTTATTCTTAATGCTTCTCCCTGAGTGATACTCGACTCTTTCCCCAGGTTAAAGCTACCCTCAAAGTTTGCAGATCTAGCCACCAAGAAAGAAATGGTCCCAAAAAAATCAAACAAGAATCTGAAGAATATACTCGTCTTTCCCACCACCCACTCCCAAAAAGTCAACTTCTAAAACTACTCTGAATTATGACAGAATCTTCAGGAGAAATGTCCAGCCTCTGAAAGACAACTTTGGCAGAGCAATACTTACTTGAAGGGATGCTCTCTAAAATCACAAACTGAAAAAAGCGTTAAGGGTTTTCTTAGTCACGATTAATGAACTCAGTCCCGCTTCCTCTTTTATGTGCACAGTAGTATCTGGGACAATCCCAGCTTTCAGCGACTCAGATTTTCCAGGCATCTTTCCTCCTCAGGATAAGCAACAAAGGGAACAAGCACATACTTAACTAAGTATTATAGGATGTGGTTTTCTGTTTTATTTTTCCTCTTTGATTCCTCTCCTCTCCTACCTTGAAAGGAAAGACTATTTTCACACCAAGTTAAATCCGTTCAACAAGTATTTTCTGCATGCAAAGCCCTGTTTCACACGGTGTGTGGGAATCCCAGCCACCTAAGTTGTGTTTTCTCATTTATTTTCCTCTAGGGTGCCAACAGAGAGAAATGGGTTCAGGTTGCCCAGGACACTGTGTTGAGAAGGATTCTGAGGTCCAGATTCAGTGGGAAAGCACACATATGGCTTCTTTCTCCTTACATTTAACAGTCATTCAAATATTTTGAATGAATAAGTGGGGGGACAAAAAAGAGAACTGCATCCATAAGTGACGAGACCTACCAGTTGGGCAAGAGGAAGTGAATCACATCATGTCCACGGATTCAAGTGAACGTTTAGAGCAATACTCATTCCGGATGGTTGCCAGAACAGACACCCTTCCTATTTCCAGTGTTAAAAGTCACAGTATAGGTGGGTTCCCCACTGAAATAGTTTACCTTGAAGTATATTTTGCCCCATTCTGCTGAACTAGAATGGCCACACACACATGAAGGTATAGAAAAGACTAAAGAATTGCTCTAGAATTAAGCAGAATGAAAGAGACGTGAAAACTAAATGTAACAAAGCAATTCTGAACTGGACTTTTTTTGTGTGTTTTTTTTTTTTGCGGTACGCGGGCCTCTCACTGCCGCAGCCCCTCCCGCTGCGGAGCACAGGCTCCGGACGCGCAGGCTCAGTGGCCATGGCTCACGGGCCCAGCCGCTCCGCGGCATGTGGGGTCTTCCCGGACCGGGGCACGAACCCGCGTCCCCTGCATTGGCAGGCGGACTCCCAACCACTGCACCACCAGGGAAGCCCTGAACTGGACTTTTGCTACAGACACCTCATTGAGTGGAACTTGAATGGGATCTGAGAACTACATGGTAACAGTATATCAATGTTAACTTCCCGATATTTATTCATGGTTATAATTTGGTTATACAGGAAATGCCTTTGATTTTAGGAAACAAACATAAAGTAGTCAGGGCTAAAAAAATTTACCTTGTTCACAAATATAAATGACATCTTACCCTGTTGCTCCCAATATGAAGATGAAATTTGCCTCCAGCAAATATACCCAGAGTTTCCTAATAAACACTCTGGCCAAAGGAAAAGAAAAAAAAACAGGCAACAGAAATATGTTGGAGAGCTGAATTAATATATTTAGGTCTAGCTTGGCGCTCTTTGTGGCTTGTGCTGAGGAGAAACTTTCCAACTCTCATGAAATATGCTTTAAAAGGAGAATATATGTTTGAGATGGCCATCAAACTTTGCAGCAAAAGAACGGACTTGGAACATTATGAGGTCTTAGGTCTTATAATATTATGAGTTGTCACATCCTGGGGCAGTCATAGAGATTTCATGGCTTTTACTCTAGAAGATGAAGAATTCCAGGCACGTTTCTAAACTAGTATCTTACCGTGAAATACACCTGTCAACGTCCCTGATTCTTTGAAAGATGTGCTTTTAAAAAATATATGCCCCAAATGGAAGAAACGTTCCCAAATCACAGTTCTCAGGGTCGGGTTTGTGTAAGAAAGTTTTGGTGAACAAATAACTGAACAGATGCTGGAAAACCTAAGGCTTTCATTTGAGTAGAGGAGAGGGATTTATTAGACCACTAGATTAAAATTCCTGTATTTAAGACATATTTCACAAACACTTAATGGGGTTTTCCCACCCGTTAAGAGCAAACCAAGGGCACAGTGTTCCATTTTAATAGGAGCAGTAACTTCACTTCATTTATAGACTAAACTGACAGAAAAAAAAAAAAAAATACCAGGGTAGCTCTGGCCAGAGAAAACATGACTTAATACAAGCGCTCAGGCAACATATTAGAAATAAAGATCTGTCTGTAGCCTTGGTAATTTCTTTTCCTTTTTCTATTTTTGAGAGGGGGTGGTGATTTGGAAGAAAAAAATCCTGTGGTTGGTATCTAATGAAGTTAACACTTCTGGGGCAAGACGTCTATTACATGAAAACGTCATGAATTATAATTACAGAACAACCTATTTACTCATGGAGGAACACAGGGTCAAACAGAAAACCCTGCCAAGAATCTCAGCTTTTGCCTGGGAAATACTGGCAACTGGCATAAAGCAAATGGTCTCGGGATGGGGCAAAGGCAGGAGGAACAAAGAGATCTGGTTTTAAATCCATACGCTGTTTAGCAAACACACATAAAGAGATTTATCGTGGAGAACCGTGGAGATCTATCCTTTTGATAAACTGACCTCAAAAGACGAAGAGACATCCGCACATCTATCTCACAGAATTACAGACTCTTAAATTGCTGGTACAGGTAGAAAGCAGGTGTAACACTTTTTCAGGGAAATTTGGAAAAGTCTGTAATAAAACCTTAAATAATATGAGCACCCATCTCTAGCAGTACATCCGAAGGAAATAATTAAGCAATCTTCCAAAAAGATATACATTTACATGCAAGGATGTTTATCGTAGAGCTGTCTACAGGTGTAAAGCATTGGAAACTATTCATTGATAGGCAACTATCAATGCCTATCATTGATAGGCAATTGGTTAAGTCAGAGTAATCCACAAATGAGCTACCATGTAGCCTTTATGAAGCATGACATTTATTTGTATGTGTTGCTAAGGAAGATGTCTCGATACATTAAGCTTAAATGGCAGGAGCTTAAGAAATCCAAAGTATGATTTCATTTTTTTGTTAAAAAATGAATGTATATATGTGTGCGTATTTTTTGAAAAAAGATCAAACTAACATCTACAGGACTACGAAAAATAGTTACTCTTTGTAGGTAGAATAACGAGAAAATGTTCAGTTGCTGTGTATGTCACATTTCCATATTGCTTGGATTTGTAGACAAATGTAGATCACATTATAATTAGAAAAGGCTCTAAAGATATTGCCGGTAAAGGAAAAGAAAGTCTCTCTCAGAGAGTTGATCTCCTTTTCCTCTAGATACTGAATTCGGACACGCCTACTTTCTAACTTTTGCCAGCTGTTGACACTGGGGGAGTCCATCCTCCACTCTGTAATGTAAGGACATTCCTTTCCTCCTAGGCTGGTGACGAGGATTAGGTGAGGTAATGTTTGCACAAGGCCTGGCCTGGTGCCTGGCACACATAAGGAGCTCAGCTAAAGAAAAGAGTGAGCGCCTTTTCGATCGAACAGGTGCAATGCACATGATCTGCACCACGAATGGCTGTAACCAAGGGGATCCAGGAGGATGCCTGCTCGGTATCTTGCCTTCTGCTTGGCACTTTCTGGATGATAAACAACCTAGTTGATGCGGTATCTCCACTTAAAGCTGGGAGATGGGTAACCATGATTAGTAACATGTCTAAAGCACCTACTAAGTGCCAGGCACTGTTCGGGCTCTTTAATGTGATAAGTCATTTGATCATTCAAATCACTATTGTAGATCAACATTATTATTATTATGCCCGGGTTAAGAAACCAAGGTACAAATAAGTTATGTGACTTGGATAAGGTCTCCAGGCTGCTTAAGGGTGGAGCTGAAACTAGAACCCAGAACTCTGGTTTCGGAACCTGAGCTCCGACCCAGCCAAGCACACCCCTGTCAAATAACTAGGGGTGAGATCAAGGCTAAAGAGGGGAATTCAGAGAAAGGGGCTGGGGCGGGGGTGGGGGGGGTGTCTGTGGCAGAGGGCCAGCCACTGAAACTTTGGAAAATACCAGATGCTCAAATTTGAATGAGCATCAGGTGTCCCAGGGGGTTTATTATAACAGGATAGATGGATTCCACCCCCTAGGGCTTCTGATTCGGTAAGTCCAGGGTGGGGCCTGAGGACCTGCATTTCTAACAAGCTCCCAGGTGGGATGGGGATGGGTCCAGAGTCACTTGGCCCTTATACTGAAACATCAGAAAAGACCAGATGCTCAAATTTGAATGAGCATCAGGTGTCCCAGGGGGTTTATTATAACAGGATAGATGGATTCCACCCCCTAGGGCTTCTGATTCGGTAAGTCCAGGGTGGAGCCTGAGGACCTGCATTTCTAACAAGCTCCCAGGTGGGATGGGGATGGGTCCAGAGTCACTTGGCCCTTAGGGCTGCGTAGCAATCACACTGACAGGGAGCAACGGCGAGGCAGGGCAATGCCAGCAGCATCTAAATATTGCAGCCGCAGCCCTATTTCTGATTCCACAAAATGTCAAATCATAGACGTTTATAAGCAAGTGTTCATCGCTTATAAATACAACCCTATCACCCTTTGATGTCCACATCTGAGTGATGCAGCATTCAAGAAGTGTCTTTCAACAGCCAATCAAGGCAATGAAAAGCAACTTCATCTTTTCTCCACATCTTCCCAAAGACATCGCTGAGGACCCAGTTCATCACTCGCCCGACGTCGCTTCCTGTAAATCCTTTACCATCTTTCTCACTTCTCTCCCACCTCATGTGCTCAGGGACTTCTCTCCTCCAAACTCTCCCCAAAAGGCCTCTCTTCAGCCCTGGGGGAAACATGCGTCTAGTTGCCTTTCTCCTACCCTCCCAAATTGTGTGTCAGTAAAGCTCAAAGGACCAGGGTGGCAAGAAAAACACCAAGGAAGTCCCAATCGATGTTATTTTGACTGTAATTGCTACTAAAAATACTAGTAGTCATGAAATCAGGTGGTACATTTTTTTTTCTATTTTAGCCAGTTAATTTTCTCAGATAATTCTTCCTTAGTAATTTATTTCTGCAGGACATACACCTAGTCTATTTTTTGGTTGCTGTAGTCTTTTGGGAATGGAACAAGGGAGGCATAAACTCTATCAAATTCCACAATAAAAGAATTAGGAAATCTCCATAGAAGTTTTTTTTTTTTTTTTTAATAGATTTTATTTATTTATTTATCTATTTATTTCTTTATTTTGGCTGCGTTGGTCTTCGTTGCTGCACGCAGGCTTTCTCTAGCTGTGGCCAGCGAGGGTTACTCTTCCTTGCGGTGTGCGGGCTTCTCATTGCGGTGGCTTCTCTTGTTGTAGAGCACGGGCTCTAGGCGCGTGGGCTTCAGTAGTTGTGGCACACGGACTTAGTTGCTCCGCGGCATGTGGGATCTTCCCGGCCCAGGGCTCGAACCCGTGTCCCCTGCCCTGGCAGGCAGATTCTTAACCACTGCACCACCAGGGAAGCCCCTGGAAATCTCCATAGAAATTTAAATGATGCAAATTAAGGGGAATTCAAAAGATTAATGAGAATTTTTACATGCAATTTCTGGGAACCTTGATTTATAAAAAATAAATGTAGTCTGAGATTTGATATCATGTTGAAAAATTTGAAAGCTGTAGCCATGTTGTGACTAATCAAATCTTCTTGAATGATAACATTTTGGAAGGGAGAAAGTAGTGCTAATTTTCTCATTGACTTATTTTGGGGAGTCCAGAAAGTAGGTTATAAGTTTCCCAATGTGTTCCAAAGAAACGTCTTTATTGCCTCCAAATATCAATGGGAAAATGGCCCACTTAATTTAAGCTTCAGATCTCCCATCTACTCTTCAGCCAGAGGGCTTTCTTTGATGTTACATTTTGGAGTTTGACCATAGACTTCCCCTGAGAAAATATTTCTACAGCTAAAAGCAGACTGAAGACCACTGACAGAGGTCATTTCCATTGTAAAAACACGCATCTCCTGTCCTGGGACTCGACAAAACTATTTTCAATTTTAATGAAAAAAAAAGGGCATAAACATTTTTATTTTTCCGGACATCTCTCGTGAAGGAAAAAAGAGAATTACTCATCATCGAATTAAACCATGGTTTTGTATCTTTCAGGTTTATGGGAAAATAAGAACCTCTCTCTCTTGCTTTTACCTCCAAGTCATCACCCCCAACCCCGACAAATCCACAGTCCGTTTGCCCCTGTTCACGGCCCTAAGGACGGCGTTATAGAAAGGAGCCGGCTGTCTTCCCTTAGGTCTGTTTCAAAGATTATACACAAAGCGCTGGTTTCCATATTTCTCTGAATATACCATTACATAAACACCATGCACGAATTCATGTAAACCAGTGACTTTCAATCCTCACTGTACATCCAAAGCTCCCGGGAGCTTGTAAAAAAATCTAGATTCCCAGCACTCATGCCGGATCTACTAAATAGAAGCTCCAGGGATAAGTTCTGGGCATATTTAAGAAACAGTAGCACGCTCACAGTTTTCTCATTCTTTATCCTGAAATGGGATCAGAGTCAATACCATGGAGGGAAACTGGCTGCACAAAGTCTGAAGACAAAAGGTTGCTCATCACCCATTCAGACGCCAACAGGGAGGCATGTCGGGGAGCCTAGGAGCTACTGAGCATGCCCTTACCCTTGGCACCTAGGTCCTCCCAAGGTCAACATAGTCTGTGGAGTGCCATCTTGGCTGTCTCACTCCATGTCATATGCTGCCAATTAATTCAGATATGGCTCCTGGGGAGAAAAGTCATGGTGTCCTTAAGCAGTATTTCCCAAGTGTGGGTTTCCTGTGCAACACCCAGTAGAAAATGGATTTCTGTGGTCAAGTTCAGGACATGCTGTTAACACTCATCCCCACTTTAAGAGCCACCATGTCCTAAGGCTCTGAAAATAAAGAAATCTGTTTACGCAGCATTCGCCACCCATATTTGATCAAGGAATTCTTCTCCTATCAATATCCCTATCAGTAGCAGAGGGATATGCTTTGGCAAATGCTGATCCAGACTGTGAACTGCTGAACGTAGGGTCCAATATCCCCCTGGTCTTTGTACTCCTTAAAGCAACCAGAGACAGGAAGGAATCGAGGCAGCATGCAGGGACAGGAAAGACGTGGGTTGGCCGAAGGGATTTAGAATCCTGATAGTAATCAGAGAACTTGAGTGAAATTGCCTACGGTGCTCCTGAAAGCATCTCAGCCAGGCTGGTGGTCCAACATCCTAATTAGCTAATGGGCAGAGAAGGGTTTTACATGTTTAGAAATGAGGGCTTATCGGCTCAGCACTCAAAGATACTTTTTTTTTTTCAATTGCCATTTTCTTCTAAGAACGTGATGCTCAAACTTTAGCGTGTATCAAACCCCCGGAGGGTTTCTTAAAACACACGTTGCTGGGCCTCTCACCCTCAGAGCACCTGATGTTGTAGGTCTGGAGTGGGATCTGAGAATTTGCATTTCTGATGAGTTTCCAAGTGATGCTGCTGCTGCTGGTCTGGGGACCACACGTTGGGAGTGAATGTTCTAGAACAACAGAAGAGAGCAAGAGGATAGGAAGTGATGGAGAATGAAGAAATAACCAAAAGAAGAGAGAGGATAGAAGGGAGAAGGAGGGACGATGGGGAGAATGAAAGGTGAATGTGGGAAAGGGGAAAGAGAAAGACAGAGAGGGGAGCGAGGAAGAGGGATGATACTAAAAGAAGGGAGGTGAGGGGAGAAAGAGAGAGAGAGACAGAGACGGAGAGAGAGAGAGAGAGAGAGAGACGGAGAGAGAGCTGCTTGAAAAAAGTGCATTACAGTTGTCGAGGTGTCAGTGCTAGAATCTGGGCAAAGGACCAGTGGGAGCTGAGCCTTGAGCGTTTGCTGGGCCACCTACTGTACGTACAGCTAGAAGTTTCCCATCCATACTTGTTGGTGGATATTCCTGGGTTTGGAGTTTCCCAGTCTCAGCTTAGTGACACCAGCTGATCTGGAAGCAAATCTGGCTCCAGCTAAGGGAGAAAGCCATGAAAAAGGAGGACAGAGTTCTCCAATGGCCTCCTTTTCTCATCTTACCGGCCCCCCTCCTGGGTCTTGTTAGATTCTGGATCTCCTTACCAACTGTCCCTCTGACCCAGGGAAAACTGCCAACTCATTCTGGAACCAACTCTCCGACTCCAGGCATTTCTGCTCCCCGCTGCTGGCCTGGACGCATCCCCCAGCCAACCCATGCCCAAGAGTTCCCAGAGTTCCCCTTTGAGGCCATTCTGGTCCTCGTGTCCCGGGTCAGACAAACAAAATGCAGTCTTGAGGGTCAGAGGAGACCCCACCAGGGGCTGCTGATGAAATGCACATATTCCTGGGGCTGCCTTCCCAGCAAGGAAATTTGTAGCATCAGAACCTGGGGCCACCTCCACGTGAGGAAATCCAAGTGGGTGGAGAGAAGCCGGGGCTCAGCTATGTCACCTGGTTCAAAAGAGACACGCACTGGTCCCTGGAGATGCGCTGTGCTGTAGCGATGGTGGGATAAACGGGCTGAGGAATTGTAGGCTCAGCCTGGGAAGCCAGCAGGGATGGCAGTGCCTCTCTCCCCTGGAGGTGCAAGAAATCCTCCCTATAAATCAAGGAAATTAAATAGAGTGCAGGGTTTAGAGGCATTGCTCAAATTCCTAATCCGGACCCCAGGGTTGCTGAAAGGACCGCCATGCCCAGCCAGAAGAAAACTCTTTCACGGGCTTTGCTCTCCCAGGAGCCCAGCGAGGAGGCTGGACCCAGTGACAATTCAACTGGTGGAGCTTCTTTGCAATCCCAGGGCAGAGGAAAGCTGGAAAGGGACTCAGAGACCCTTTCCTCTTCCTGCAGAGAAACTGAGGCCAGATGCAGAGAAGAAACTTGTAGAGAGGCATTCGGGATTACACAGGGATTAGTTATCACCTGAATCCACAGGCACACACAGTTGCACCTGCAGGTGGCAACTGGAAACTGTGTCGGGGAACGAGGGGTTTGCTTTCAGAACCGTGAGCCTGTGCAGGGTAACGCAGGGCAACAGAGGAAAGCGCCTACTTGAGGCAGGATGCATCTTTAAAATGAACAAGCAATTGGCGAGCACGCTTCTTTTCCTATCGTGAAGTTAGGCAAGCACATGAATCACTTTTATGGAAAATATAAAATGTTTCAAATAAGCAGGCAAGGGAAAGCAAACCCTACCAGGAGGAATGGCTTCAGATTTTTGAGCGTTTCTGATGCATCGGACAGGAGACCAAGCCCTGTCCTTCAGTCACGTCACTTAATCCCCACAAGTGCCAAAAGGAAGTGCTTTGGTTGCAGCCATTTTTCAGATAAGGAGAGTAAAGCACAGAGAGGTGAAGGTGATTCTCAAGATCTAGCCCCTTGTGCTTTTCACTTAATTCTCTCAGATGAGCGTTTTTCAGTGACAGAAATTATTCCTCTACGACGTCACTTTTAATGGCTGCCTACAATTCGGTGGTCGAATAGACACAGTATCTTTGATGGCAGGACTGCAAACTTTTTCTTTAAAAGCCAAGAGAGTCAATACCCTCTCCTTTGCAGACCCCTGGTCTTGTCGCAAGTCCTTGACTCTGCCTTTGTAGCAGGTGTGCATCGGCAGGCGGACCCTCAACCACTGCGCCACTAGGGAAGCCCAGAATCTGAAATTTTAATGAGCACTCTTAAGGTGGCCCTGATGAGGAAGCTGGGGGACCACATTTAGAAAAACACTTCTAGATGGGTCATGGGCTGGAAGGCGAGAAGAGATGCCTTGGGGGAGACAGGCCAGCATCTGGAGTAGAGGGGAACAAGGTGGCGCCCCTAGCAGGATAGCTCTTAGGGCCTTGTGAGGATCTCCCTGGGAGGGACAGTGACAGGGTTGAGTGGTAAAAGGAACAGATCACTAGAAAAGCATCTACTATGTGCCAGGTGATTCCCATGGGTTAACTCAACAACTCAAGCCCCTTTCCCCCAGATTAGAACGGTGACAGGAGGAGCAGAGCTTGCCTTAGATGCTCAGCTTGTCGGCATCGTCTGTAATCTTGCCCCTTAATCACAGAACCTGAACAAGGACCCGAGTTTGAGAGATTGGAAGATTGGGACACAGAGGACGAACCAAGCTCAGGATGGAGGACGGACTCACAGGCTCAAATAGGTCCGTACAGGGAAAAGCTGGGCTGCCCAAAGAGCTCTGGATTCTGTTGATGGGCTGGTCTCCCAAGGGCCTCTAGGGTAAGTTCTAGAATTTCCAGTTCCAGGCCAGGGAGGAACGATTCTCAGAATCAAGGTCACACGACCCACTCTACCCACAGTGCACCTGCATCAGGACTCAGGCCCCTGATGCCTGACTTACCTGCTGTGGTTTGGCGAAAAGATCCCAGCAACTTTATCCTTTCACTCGGTGGCTACGCATCCGCATACAGTTGGCACTTAATAAGTGCTTGCTGATTTCCTCTGGTACCCAAATCGTTTTCCTTTCTCTCTTACAGTGTTTTAGCACCGAGAGTCATGCAAGCAAAGATTTACCGTGGGTTTGTCATGGGTGGACACCTTCTGTACTAAATGTGCTACATTCACGGAAAAGAATTCAATCTTCAAGCATCCTGGTGGTAACCATGAGATAATTCGTGTGTATTTTGCAGAAGTTCTGTGTCTGCAAAACGTTATACTCATTCTAGAGAGGTCTGAGCCAAGTCTCAGGAGGGTTAAGTGATTTTTTTTCCCAAAAAACTGTAGAGTTAAGAGGTAGAGGAGGTAGTATTTGAATAATTTGTTTAACCCCCATGTCACAAGCCTCTCTAGTTTCCAAACGTTCTCTCATGTATGCTCTCCTTTGCTCCTTATAGCAGCCTGTGGCTTGTTAGGGTAAGGTGGTGGTTCTTCAAAGTGTGACTTCTAGACCAGGAGCGTCCACAGCACCTGAGCTTGTTAGAGGTGCAAATTCTCAGGCTCTTTCTCAGATCCAGTGACTCAGAAACTTGTGAGGAGGAATAACCAGCAGCTTGTCCAAGGATACACAGGAGGTGGTAGTAGGGCTGGCTCTTAACACCACTGTTCAGGGTTTCTCATCAGAATCACCTGGGAGACGCTGCTTTTCCCTAGACCTTGTAACTCAGGATCTCCAGAGCTGGAGCCCCAGAATCTGCATTTTCACAAACTCCCAGGAGACTCCAGAGTTTGCAAATTACCTCCAGAACTTCCACTGGACTCGAATCACACGGCACATTCCTCTTCCCACCGCCAAATTCCCTTCTTTCCTTTGTGCCCAGACTCCCTAGGCAGGGTACAAACTACTTATGTACAACTAACCAGTTGTAGAGAGAGGCCTAGTTTGGTGCAGGGAAGTCAGAAGAACCCAGGTACCCTGCCATACACCTCTGAGTTCTTAAGCTGTTTCATTAAAAAAAATTACAAGTCATCCACAGATGTTTATTGTAAGACTTTCAAACACAATAGAACTTTATAGATTTTTTAAAAGTGAAAGCTGTTTTTCTCCCGACCCTTACCCCCATATCCAGACCACACTCAATTACTGTTAACAGCCTGGTGTGTAGCTTTCCAGACATTTAAAATTCGTATTTAAATATATATATGCACATGTACACCCAGATGATAATTCAAAACAGAAATGGGACTATGTTATTCTTATCACACTATGGCATATATAGCCTCTTCTTGCTAAAGGTTATAGGGTATTCCACTTCCAGAAGTATCTTAATTGAATTAATTAGTCTCCGATTGATGGAGATTTTTGTAGCCTTTATCTTTCACTATTACAAAATGTGGGACCCTAAACATCATCAATCACCTTGAAGAGGAGATCCCGGGATCCTGCCTCCTGTCCACTTGACGATCCTATTCTATCCTTTTCCAGTCAGACTTTTTCTACGCCTAAGGGAAAAACTGACACCGAATGACAGCTACTTGTTGTCATTTCTGTTGTTTTTTTTTTCCCTACCCGCTTCTTGAGGATTAGGGAAGGTAGAAAACTGAAATGAAAATTTTTTCTTTTTTTTTGCCAAGGTGGGATGATTGGCATGAATGCCAATTTGAGCGTCAAGATGGACACTCTGGGATAATACAGTCCATACGGTTTTTCGAGGGAGGGGAGCTGTTTTTCCTGTGTGAAAGATGTGGATGTTGGCAGAGACAGGGTAAGTGGGGGACTTTTCCCAGGTTGAGCAGGAATCATGACAGAGACTGCGTCCGTTGCTCTCCATCGCTTGGTGCCCTTTTTCTTTCTTTCTTCCTTTTTCTTTTTTTCTTTCCTTCTTTCTTTCCAGATGAACAATAATTATAATTTCATTTTTATTTCCCAATTTAACTTCTAGTATGAAGCCCCACTTGCCAGAAATTAATCTCATTCTTTTTTTTTAATTTAATTTCATTTTTAGTTTTTTGGCCACACGGCGCACCATGCAGAATCCTAGTTCCCCGACCAGGGATCAAACCTGTGCTCCCTGCTTTGGAAGCGTGGAGCCTTAACCACTGCACCGCCAGGGAAGTCCCAACTTCACTCTTTTTTGATGTTCTGCAGCCTCTTCCTTGAAGCTGATTCTGAAATCTGGAGCCTTTATATAATGGCAAGGTATGGGATGGAGATGGAATTGAATTTACCAATTGAATGTATTACATTTATTTGCTGTAATCTGTTGATGGGGGCATCCATCAAGAGTGAAATCTTCCTGTATGGCTTGCTGTTATTTTCTGAGGTCCCCCCAATCCCATGTGATTTCAGTATGAAAGCTGCACTGCCACCCCCTCCCCCTCCCCCAGCTCCCTATGACTCAGTCCCCTACTCATCCCTGAGTCATTTGAGAATGGAAATCATGAGCGAGACCTGGCTTTCACCCAGGCGGTGACAGAGCGCATCCAGAAAATCAAGGATTCCCCATTCTGCCAGGGAGGCGTGAGTGGAGACAGCTGATTCTCCACGGTCAGGAGGGAGATCTTTCAAAGTTCCAGGCCGCTGGGGTTGGCAGGAGAGCCTGTTGTCTTGGGAAACTGTGCATTGTAACACTTGTGAGAGACCAGAACTGTCTTCAAGGCAAGAGAAATAACAGCTGAAATAGACAATGCGACAGTGGTGAGCTATGACCTCACGTCCCACTGGGGTCATCCTCTTAATTATCCATATGTTAAAAACCCACTTCTCTTCTTTATCAATAATCATGGCTAATTTTGTTGTTACTGTTGTAAAAACAGCTACTCTGTTTGGGGCACTTAGAATGCTTTATTCCCTCAAATCCTTAGGAATACACTTTTGACGGGCATTGTTGTGATCTTTATTGTAAATTAAGGAAACTGAGGCTCAGAAAGGTTAATAAGCACTCTGTTACACAGTTAGGAGAATATGGCCCCCAGGGCTGGTGAATGATTGCAGTAAGCACAGAATTAATAGTCCCAATGTACATGAACAATCATTACTAAAAAGGGACAAATGCTTCTGGCCTCAAAGCTTGTATTAGTTAACTACTGCTGCGTGACAAATGACCCCAGATATCAGTGGCTGAAAACTACAGATGTCTATTATCCCACAGTTTCTGCAGGTCAACCATGTGGGAGCAGCTGAGCTGGGCAGTTCCGGCTCAGGGTGTCCAGTGAAGTTGCGGTCAAGTTGCCAGCTGGGCAGCAGTCTCATCTGAAAGCTTGTCTTGGGGAAAATCCACTTCCAAGATCACTCATGTGGCTGTTGGCAGGAGGCTTAGCCCTCATCAAGTGGGTCCCTCTATAGGGCTGCCCCCAAAATGGCTTCTCCCAAAGTAAGTCATGAGAGAGAGAGAGAGAAAGAAACAGGGAGAGAGGAACTGCAATCTCTTTGCTTACCTCATCTCAGGAGTGATACACCATCACTCTTGCTGTATGCCACTGGTCACACAGATCCACCCTGGTACGATGTGTGAGGGGACCATAGAAGGGTAGGATGCCGGTGGATGTCCCGGAGGCTGGCTGCCACATAAGGATGCATCTCATTACTAGAGAATCTTCGAGGTCTTCACGTAATACAACTCGTCTGAGGGCTCAGTATCCTTTGCTTCTTTTTCCTCTCCATCCACCACTTGGACCAAATTCAGATGTATTACAAAAAAAGAAAGGGACGCTTCTCATCAAAGTGTGGGGAGATTCAATCTTGATTCTTCACAAGAATATCACCCAACAGACTTCCTTCCTGTCAACTCAGTCTGTTCAGCAAATGAGCAGTTTACATGATCCTTTCCCTTACCCTCTTGAATCCAGGGTGCTGGTTATTCCAGCTCTGCCTCCGTCGCTCTGCCCCCCATCGCAAAACCAACTCTCCACCCTGCTTGACCTCTCTGTCCCAGAGGCTGAACCATGCAAACTCTAAGACCTGCATTCCCTTGACACTGGATTTCAATTGATCTTGCCCAAGAGGAAGCACCAGCAGAAGATCGGAGGATGGAGAGAGAGGGGTTGCGGTGTCAGTGCCCCTATCCCCGCTCTGCTTCTGCGTCATCATTCTGAGAATGGTTGTGGCCCTCCATGTCTACACCTCTTATTGGGCAGCCCCAACCACCCCCCCCACCCCACCCCCGGCTCCAACTCTCACTGGACCCTGAGACCTTCATTTTCCTCCACTGCCCCTTCCGTTCCAGGGTTGTTAACAACTTCCTAGAGTTGGAAATCCCTGAGTCCTTTACCATCCCCTTCAGGTTCTTTTTATCAGGTTCACACCTCTGTAAATAACCCCTTTAGAAAGGTCTCTGAGTGTAACCATATGAATGGAATTCTTTTTTCTGCTGGGAACCAGGCTCATAGAGAATGAAATGGCCTCTGACTTCCACACCTTTATTTCCTCACATTTCGAGACAATCCTTTAACTATGTGCCATTGTAGAGAAGGGCATAGGGCTTATTGTAGGAGACACAGGACTTGAGAATCCTTGAGCCATATTAGGGCGTATAAATACATCGGATTTATATGGCCATGACCATGACTACTGCATCACTCCACTAGTGTCATCAAGAATTTTATGGACGTTTAATGTAGAATGCGTGCGTGTGGGCTTTCAGAGGACTCCCAGCAAATGATCACTTAAGGCACGGAGATTTGAGGAGACTGAGGCAGTTCTTCCTCACCCCCAAAATACTACCATCCTACCAAAATTGACCACAGTTTGCTATCTGGGTCATAGAACACTGTGTATGGACTCCTCTTTATTATACTTTTAAAAATAAGAGTCTTTATTAGTTTCTCTCTCTGGGGAAGGATAGTTAAATAAATCCAGATTTTAAAACTTCTTTTCCCCACTTCGATGAATCCTCGCTCTGGAGCCCAACTCCATCTGCACCAAGAAACATCACAGCTGAAGACCCCTATAGGATGGTTCCCAGTCCTGGTGGGTCCCTGGTATACAATCTGGTTGGCCCAGGATGGGGGCCGAGGGCTGGCTTGTCCCTGATTCTGTGACCGCTTTCATGACTGCCATGTCCAGAACACCTGCATCCTTACAGAGAACTGACTTCCCGAGTCCTGACCGATTCCCAGGATGCCTATTTCCTTGCTGAGTGACTCCATTCATTTATGTATTTGTTCATTTATGTATGTATTCAACAACTACTTATGGACTCTGGTGGTTCTAAGCACTGGAGAAGGAACAGTAGACAAAATGGACATTATAGAGACACTAAGTATAAGTTACTCACGTAGCATGTTTGAAAGGGATGAATAAAGCAGGGTGGAATGGAGTGGGGGGTATGGATGAGGTTGGGATTTTAAACGGGATGGCCAGAATAGGCTTCCGTGAGGTGACATTTGAGCAATCAGTTGGGAGTGAGGGGACATCCCAGCCTGCTATCCTGGGGAAGAGTGATCCAGGCAGAAGGACAGCTTGTGCAAAGGCCCTGAGGTGGCAACCATAGGTTGGAGGAACAGCAAAGAGGACTGTGTGTCTGGAGGGGAGGGAGAGGAGGGAGGGAAGGAGAGGTGTAGGAGATGAAATCAGAGCACAACAGGTGGAGGGTGAGGAATGACGGAGCCTTTCGGTCATAGGAAAAAAAACTGATTTTTATACTCTTTAGTCTAATGAAAAAGAAGATTCCGTGAAACACTTCCAGAAACCCTCTCTGTACATTTATGGAAGTGCCGAACACAGAAAGGGGCTAAAGCATCTTTCCGCTTTGGGGAGAAGAGCTGAAATCATTATGTAGATAAAGCAAATAGGAAGTCTCAGCTGGTCCATGTACGAATGCACACATGTGAGCGTGCGCGCACACACGCACGCACACACACACACACACACACACAGAGCATACTCTCCTAGAAACAAGAGTGTTATAAATAGAGAAATGGCGACGGTGGCAGCTTGGAGCCTTGGGCTGATGTCGGGGGAAGCCGCAGCACTAACGCTAATGCATTCTGATGATTTGGAGCAGTCATTAAACTAATAAACCCATCTGCAAATTAGCACAGCGGCTGCAGCCAGCGAACATTTAATCAAGCCGCCTTCATTATTTTAGACACGGCACACTTGGCCGAAGTGACTGTAGGAGACATGATCGGGGACCTTCATCTGATGATTTTATCACTTGCCTGCCAGAGCGTGAAGGAGCCGGTGTGATGAAGTTACTCTGTTGGTTTTTTCCCTGCCAGAAGGGAACGCCTGGGAAGGCCAAGGCTTCTTTTCCTCTCTAATTACACGATGCCCTTCTTTTCACAAATACCTTGGGATGCATTCGTCATTTACTATTTTGAGCTTACTTCTTAAGTTTTGTTATTTGACCCCCATCTTCTAAAGGAGTGTCTTTGCTTCGGTTCCTCCCATTTTCTCCCCACCTCTCTCTTCTCCCCAAACTTGATTCCTGCCCCCAACCTCCCCCGCCTTTTCTCAGTAACTCAGTCCTTGAAAACCTCAGGTCAGGCAATTCCCAGCATGAGCAGGGAGGATGGTGGGGTCCCAAGAGGGTCCTGATTCCTCTCTTGAAATGTCCAGCCAAATCCCTGTTCGTCACCTGTCCCCTCGTCCCCCGAAATGCCACCCTTGCTGACTAGTTCTCATTATTATCTGTGATCTGATTAGATTAGGGTGATCAATTTGTCCAGGATTTCCCGGGACTTTCCTAGTTTGAGCAACGGAAGTCCCACATCCAGGGAAAGCCCTTAGTCCCTGGCAAACTTGGACAGCTGGTCATCACGTCAGAGAGTCACCACCATTTCTGTCTTATATTGGGCTTGTGCTTCCCAGGTGTAATTTGGCTTCATGTATAATTTTTATTATTGATAAAGGATGAAATGTTAACAGTTCCTAATAAGTCTCTTTCTTTCCCTCTCCCCCTCCCACTCTCTCTGTCTCTGTCTCTCTCCTTCTCTCTCAATCTCTGTGTGTGCGTGTCTCTCTCTTTCTCTGTCTCTGTCTCTATCTCTGTCTCTCTCTCTCCCACACACACACTAGCCTGTAACCCATTGTATGTTAAGGTAGGTGGACTTTGGCTAGAGATTATGGTTAGATTTATCCAGTTTTTTAACTGAAGTATAGTTGATTTACAATATGGTGTTAGTTTCAGGTGTACAGCAAAATGATTCAGTTATATACATATTTCTAAAGATTCTTTTCCATTATAGGTTATTACAAGATACTGAATATAGTTCCCTGTGCTATACAGTAAATCCTTGTTGTTTATCTATTTTATATATAGTGGTGTGTATCTGTTAAGCCCATACTCCTAACTTATCCCTCCCCCTGCTTCCTCTTTGGTAACCACGAGTTTGTTTTCTATGTCTGTGAGTCTGTTTCTGTTTTGTATATAGATTTATTTGTATTATTTTTTAGATTCCACACATAAATGAGATCAAGATTTACTCAGTTTTGCAAACTTATGGTTACCAAAGGGGAAAGGAGGGGTAGGGATAAATTAGAAGGTTGGGATTAACGTCCATGACCATGACTACTGCATCACTCCACTAGTGTCATCAAGAATTTTATGGACGTTTAATGTAGAATGCGTGCGTGTGGGCTTTCAGAGGACTCCCAGCAAATGATCACTTAAGGCACGGAGATTTGAGGAGACTGAGGCAGTTCTTCCTCACCCCCAAAATACTACCATCCTACCAAAATTGACCACAGTTTGCTATCTGGGTCATAGAACACTGTGTATGGACTCCTCTTTATTATACTTTTAAAAATAAGAGTCTTTATTAGTTTCTCTCTCTGGGGAAGGATAGTTAAATAAATCCAGATTTTAAAACTTCTTTTCCCCACTTCGATGAATCCTCGCTCTGGAGCCCAACTCCATCTGCACCAAGAAACATCACAGCTGAAGACCCCTATAGGATGGTTCCCAGTCCTGGTGGGTCCCTGGTATACAATCTGGTTGGCCCAGGATGGGGGCCGAGGGCTGGCTTGTCCCTGATTCTGTGACCGCTTTCATGACTGCCATGTCCAGAACACCTGCATCCTTACAGAGAACTGACTTCCCGAGTCCTGACCGATTCCCAGGATGCCTATTTCCTTGCTGAGTGACTCCATTCATTTATGTATTTGTTCATTTATGTATGTATTCAACAACTACTTATGGACTCTGGTGGTTCTAAGCACTGGAGAAGGAACAGTAGACAAAATGGACATTATAGAGACACTAAGTATAAGTTACTCACGTAGCATGTTTGAAAGGGATGAATAAAGCAGGGTGGAATGGAGTGGGGGGTATGGATGAGGTTGGGATTTTAAACGGGATGGCCAGAATAGGCTTCCGTGAGGTGACATTTGAGCAATCAGTTGGGAGTGAGGGGACATCCCAGCCTGCTATCCTGGGGAAGAGTGATCCAGGCAGAAGGACAGCTTGTGCAAAGGCCCTGAGGTGGCAACCATAGGTTGGAGGAACAGCAAAGAGGACTGTGTGTCTGGAGGGGAGGGAGAGGAGGGAGGGAAGGAGAGGTGTAGGAGATGAAATCAGAGCACAACAGGTGGAGGGTGAGGAATGACGGAGCCTTTCGGTCATAGGAAAAAAAACTGATTTTTATACTCTTTAGTCTAATGAAAAAGAAGATTCCGTGAAACACTTCCAGAAACCCTCTCTGTACATTTATGGAAGTGCCGAACGCAGAAAGGGGCTAAAGCATCTTTCCGCTTTGGGGAGAAGAGCTGAAATCATTATGTAGATAAAGCAAATAGGAAGTCTCAGCTGGTCCATGTACGAATGCACACATGTGAGCGTGCGCGCACACACGCACGCACACACACACACACACACACACAGAGCATACTCTCCTAGAAACAAGAGTGTTATAAATAGAGAAATGGCGACGGTGGCAGCTTGGAGCCTTGGGCTGATGTCGGGGGAAGCCGCAGCACTAACGCTAATGCATTCTGATGATTTGGAGCAGTCATTAAACTAATAAACCCATCTGCAAATTAGCACAGCGGCTGCAGCCAGCGAACATTTAATCAAGCCGCCTTCATTATTTTAGACACGGCACACTTGGCCGAAGTGACTGTAGGAGACATGATCGGGGACCTTCATCTGATGATTTTATCACTTGCCTGCCAGAGCGTGAAGGAGCCGGTGTGATGAAGTTACTCTGTTGGTTTTTTCCCTGCCAGAAGGGAACGCCTGGGAAGGCCAAGGCTTCTTTTCCTCTCTAATTACACGATGCCCTTCTTTTCACAAATACCTTGGGATGCATTCGTTATTTACTATTTTGAGCTTACTTCTTAAGTTTTGTTATTTGACCCCCATCTTCTAAAGGAGTGTCTTTGCTTCGGTTCCTCCCATTTTCTCCCCACCTCTCTCTTCTCCCCAAACTTGATTCCTGCCCCCAACCTCCCCCGCCTTTTCTCAGTAACTCAGTCCTTGAAAACCTCAGGTCAGGCAATTCCCAGCATGAGCAGGGAGGATGGTGGGGTCCCAAGAGGGTCCTGATTCCTCTCTTGAAATGTCCAGCCAAATCCCTGTTCGTCACCTGTCCCCTCGTCCCCCGAAATGCCACCCTTGCTGACTAGTTCTCATTATTATCTGTGATCTGATTAGATTAGGGTGATCAATTTGTCCAGGATTTCCCGGGACTTTCCTAGTTTGAGCAACGGAAGTCCCACATCCAGGGAAAGCCCTTAGTCCCTGGCAAACTTGGACAGCTGGTCATCACGTCAGAGAGTCACCACCATTTCTGTCTTATATTGGGCTTGTGCTTCCCAGGTGTAATTTGGCTTCATGTATAATTTTTATTATTGATAAAGGATGAAATGTTAACAGTTCCTAATAAGTCTCTTTCTTTCCCTCTCCCCCTCCCACTCTCTCTGTCTCTGTCTCTCTCCTTCTCTCTCAATCTCTGTGTGTGCGTGTCTCTCTCTTTCTCTGTCTCTGTCTCTATCTCTGTCTCTCTCTCTCCCACACACACACTAGCCTGTAACCCATTGTATGTTAAGGTAGGTGGACTTTGGCTAGAGATTATGGTTAGATTTATCCAGTTTTTTAACTGAAGTATAGTTGATTTACAATATGGTGTTAGTTTCAGGTGTACAGCAAAATGATTCAGTTATATACATATTTCTAAAGATTCTTTTCCATTATAGGTTATTACAAGATACTGAATATAGTTCCCTGTGCTATACAGTAAATCCTTGTTGTTTATCTATTTTATATATAGTGGTGTGTATCTGTTAAGCCCATACTCCTAACTTATCCCTCCCCCTGCTTCCTCTTTGGTAACCACGAGTTTGTTTTCTATGTCTGTGAGTCTGTTTCTGTTTTGTATATAGATTTATTTGTATTATTTTTTAGATTCCACACATAAATGAGATCAAGATTTACTCAGTTTTGCAAACTTATGGTTACCAAAGGGGAAAGGAGGGGTAGGGATAAATTAGAAGGTTGGGATTAACGTATACACATTACTCTAGATAAAGTAGATAACCAACAAGGACCTACTGTACAGCACCGGGAACTATGCTCAATAATTTTTAATAACCTATAAGGGAAAAGAATCTGGAAAAGAATATCTATATATACATATAACTGAATCACTGTGCTGTACACCTAAAACTAACACACATTGTGAATCAACTATACTTCAATAAAAGAAATCGAAAGAAAAAAATTTATTCAGTTTTGAATCCTCTGAAAGTTTGTGTGAGATGTGTGTGTGTGTGCGTGTGTGTGTGTGAGAGGGGGGGTGATGGGGGGAAGGGAAGGGGAAAGATATTGCATATTTTTTTTCTAAGAAGAGGTTCAAACATTCATCAGGTTCTCAGAGGAGTTTGTAACCCAGAAAGGTTAAGAACCGTGGCTCTGGGACATCCAGAAGCAAGGATGGGGGTGAAAGAAAACACAGTCAGAAACAGAATCTCAGCCCCCCATCTTCTGTCTTTCCTTCTTCGCTTCCCTCTCCTCTCTTTTCTTTCTCTCTCCTTCTCACTTTTGTTCTATTTTTCTCTTTTCCTCTTCTCTCTCTCTCTCATCTCCTCCCCTGCCCTGTCTTCCTCTCTCTGCTTCTCTCTGTATCTGTTTCTCTCATCAAGAGGATTAAATGAGAGAACGTGCAACGCCTGGCTTCTGATGATATTCAATCAAATGTTTTGTTACGTTTGTTACCATGCCTGGTAAATTCCATAAACACAGTTGCATACAACACTCTGATTTTAAAAAGATTCAAATTGCCTTTCCTGAGTGCATGGGTGGAAGGAAGGATGGGTTCCCAGCTGGGAGGTGCTGACGTGCCCTTGTTCAGATACAGACAGGGCGCGTAGGGAGCTTGAACATCACGTTCAGGGTGCCCCGGGGGTCGTCCTCGGTGGTCCCTGGCCTCATTCCCAGGCCTGCCCAACACCAAATGCTTCCTTCTTAGGCCCTAGCCTAGATGGCTTGAGGGGAACTGCTGAACTTCGGTTTTTCCTTATTACAAAAAGATGGATAATCCCTGTGTTTTCTTCCTATTGGGAGGATTTGGGATGGAATGAACAAACATACTGGGGAACATTCTCTAGAGGCAAAGAACATGGTGAAGAGTCTGGTCGTCACTCTACTTACCCTCAGGTATTTCCTTTCCTCTGCCTTGAATAGAAATGGAAAGGTGTGTGTGTGTGTGTGTGTGTGTGTGTGTGTGTGTGTGTGTTTCCTTCTGCTGAACCATCTCCCCATACTTCTCAGAGGCAGTGGTCCTATGGAGGCATAAGAGGGATAGTGGAAGAGGGAACATTCACCCTACAAAAAAAGAATTCAAAGCTAATCGCTGTTCTTACCTTTGCAAACACTTCTGTCAGGTTGGAGGCTCAGGGAATCGGGGCACGAAGCTGCAGAGACTTGAGCAGAAGAGGAATTAAGTAAATAAACACACCACTTGAAGATGATGAAGCAGTTGACAGGAACCCTGCTGTGGGTGGGTTAATTGATCAATATTTGCTGAATTCTTGTATTAGATGCCGTCCCGAGTCTTTAGGAGATGTCGTTCTTGCTGCAGAGATAATGGAAAAGGTCTTTAGAAAGCCAAGCCTCCTGTCCAGACGTGTGGCGTTTTATTCCTTTTCTGAAACGATAATGCCAGTTACTATTGATTGAGAGTTCGATGGGTGCCAGGCACGCCATGCGCATTACTTCATTGAATTCCCATGATGGTGTCCACAAGGAAACTGAGACTCAGAGAGGCTGAGTGACTTACGTGCTGGAGCTCAGCTTTCTGTGCCTTTCTTCACCTGAGTATCAGTCAGGATGGGCTAATAGTATCAGCACACTGCGATCTCTAATGTGCACACAGATCCCCTGAGGTATCTTGTCAAAATGCACTTCTGGGGCTTCCCTGGTGGCGCAGTGGTTGAGAGTCTGCCTGCCGATGCAGGGAACACGGGTTCGTGCCCCGGTCCAGGAAGATCCCACATGCCGCGGAGCGGCTGGGCCCGTGAGCCATGGCCGCTGAGCCTGCGCGTCCGGAGCCTGTGCTCCGCAACGGGAGAGGCCACAGCAGTGAGAGGCCCGCGTACCGCCAAAAAAAACAAAAACAAAAAACTGCAGTTCTGCATCTGTAGCTCTATTTCTGTTTTGTAGATAAGTTCATTTGTACCCTTCTTTTTAGATTCCACATATGAGCGATGTCATATGATATTTGTCTTTGTCTGACTTACTTCACTCAGTATGAAAATAAACTTATGTTTACCAGGGGGTAAAGGGCGGGGGAGGGATAAATTGGAAGATAGGGATGGACATATACACACTACTATCTATAAAATAGATAAATAATAAGGACCTACTGTCTAGCACAGGGAATTCTACTCAATACTCTGTCACGGCCTCTTTGGGAAAAAAATCTTAAAAAGAGTGGATGTATGTATACGTAAAACTGATTCACTTTGCTGTACAGCAGAAACTAACACACATCGTAAATCAACTATACTCAAAGAAAAAAATGAAAGAAACATTGATTAGAAGAGCCAAAAAAATGCAGATCCTGGTTTAGTAGACCCAACAATCTGTATCTCTAACAACCTCCCAGGTGAGGTCGATGCAGGTGATCTGCAGGTCGCCCTTTGAGTAAGAAGGGACTAGGTTATGCTTCAGTAACAAACATCCCGCAAATCCCAGCGGGTGATAGTAACAAGGACTCCTTTCTTGTTCATCACAAGTTGAGTGAAGGGCTCCACCCCACGTCATCCTCACTTTAAGAACAAGGATAATGGAAGAGCTATCATTTGGAATAGCGACACTCACAACAGCAGGAGAAAAAGATCTCTGGGGAGGTCTCACAGCAGCAATTAAATGGTCCAGTGAGGAAGTGATGCATGTCACTTCTGTTCGAAGTTCATTGGCTAACATTAGTCACACCATCCCACCTAATCACAAGGAGGACACAGATTGCCCGCAAATTTAGGAAAGATGGGAGGCAGGAATGTTCGGTAAGTGTCAGTAAAACTATCATGACCTGCCTACAAACCCATCCATCAAGGGCTTAACCAGCACTTCTGAAGCAACTAACACCAAGTGAGGTACTACGGGTGTTATTTAACAATTCTTTGCTCCCTTTCACGTGAACTCTGGTTACTTCAGCAATAAAAAAGGAAAACATGCAAACAACAGTTCATGCACGGACACACACAAAAAGCACATCAAAAGTTTTGCAACCTTAAAATATGCAGTAATTACAAATGAGCTTTTGGACTTATGCAAAATTTGAATTGCACGAGACTTTCCAAAATAAAACTATTGCATAAGCTGGGAGTGTCCTTGTGTTATAGATGGAGATCATTCTGTATGCAGAGTTTTGCATATACTGCTCTTCTTTTCTTATCATTTTGTGCGCACAGTTGTCTGTATCTTGGATTTTACAGACTATATCATTTTCTCAGGCTATAATATTCTATTGATACAATGTATTTAACCAATCATTTCTGTTGAATATTTAGTTTGGTTTCAACTTATAGTTTTTGCTATTATTTTCAACAGTGCAGTGACTAAGCAGGTAGGAAATATTTCTGCACATTCCTATTTGTTTCTTTGTAACAGATGCCTAGAAGTGGAATTACTCAGCCACAGAATATCAATACTGTTAAGGGTTTTGGCGTACAGCATCAAAATACTATCATAAAGCAATGCCAGTTCAGAATCCCATCAGCTTTATTTGAATGTCCATTTCATCAGAGCTTCACAAGAATGGGAAATAGGTTTTAATTGTAAATTTGAGAGTAAAATATATGGTTGCAATTATAGCTTGCGTTTCTTTGGTAACTAGTGTGTGGGAATTTTTTTTTTAATATTCATTAGTGAATTATTTCCTTCCCTATCATTTACTAGTCCATGTCCCTGTTCCATTTTATTTTCCTTTCGAGCTTTAGAGCTTTGCTTATTCTATGATGACTTTATGTAAAAGAGCGCCTAATCCTTTGTTTAACATGTATGTAGCTAGAGTTCTTTTCAATGTGTCTCTTGTCTTGTAGCTGTCATTTTAAAAAGACATTGTGGGATTGTGGGAGATCTGAATTGGTGGGAATTTTATGGGAGCAATTTGACAAAATGTAGCTAACAATTTGAAAATTTAATACTCCTTCATGAAACAACTCCACGTCTAGGAATTTTTCTTAAGGAAATCCACATGCATGTGGAAAAATACTTAGGTATTAGGTTATTCCTTGCAGTGGTGCAAATGATAGCAAAAAGAGGTCTTTATTTTATTTAATGAGACTTACCCAATCTGTGCTCCTCTATGTTTCCTTTTTATCGTTTTGGTAAATATTAAGTCTCAGCTGCTGCACTAAGACAAAGATGTCATTTTAATATTCTTCGAGGGTTTTCTTTCCCCCTAACTACAAATTGTGTGTGGGTGGTTGAGTAAATAGATAGACAGACAGGTGAACAGATAGACGATAGAGGATGGACAGAAAGACAGACAGATGATGATGATAATAGATAGATGATGGGTAGATAGATGGACATGGTTGGAAAGACAATAGGTAGATGACAGACAACAGGTAGTAGACGATGATGATAGATGATGGGTAGATTATAGATAGATAATAAATAGATGATAGATAGATAGATGATAGACAAATAGATAGATAATAGATAGATAGACAGATAGGCAGATAGATACAGAAGAGATCCATCTCTTTGACCAACCAGTTCTCTGCATTAAATGCGCATGGGTATCGCACAAAAAGCTCTAGTCACTTAATCACATCTGGACTCCTCCCCCAGAGGGGATGATTCAGTTGAGCTGGGTGGGGCCCCGCAGTGGAGGAAAGAGCTCTTGGGAACAGAAGCCAAGAATCAGAGAGAACGAACAAGGGGCAGCTGAGTCCCCACCAAGGTGGAAGGCTAGAGAGTAAATGCGCAAGTTCCCGCCTAACTTAGAATAGAGCCCGCACGCCTCAGCCTGGCCCCGGGCTCTTTCCGCACGCTGCCCTGGAGCATGGCTCAGAGCTCGCCTGGTCCTGAGCTGCCCAGCCTCGGTCCTCCCAGCTCTGCTTCTGACCCCCCGACACGCCAGGCCTTTGTCCTCACTGTTCCCTCTGCCAGGATGCTCTTACCTAAGACACGGCTGTCTCTCTCCATTGAACACTCAGGTCAAAAGTCACGTCCTCAGAGCCACCCTCCCTGTCTCCTCTATTCCAAAGAGCCACCCCGGCCCCCTATAACCAGATGGCCGTAACTCTGGGTTCTCTCCTCCATCTTCCCGCCATGGCTCAGTCTTCTCCATCCTCTTCCTCACCTCACCAGGGTTACCCCCAACTTGCTCAGCCCTGCTGTGGGTTGTCAGTAATTCAGGTCCTTCTAGTTCATCTCGGGATGGGACCATGGAGGTGGCAACATCACCTTCCGAGCATGGTCTCCCATTCCTCTTAACCTGTCTCCTATGTGTCATGACATCTCGCTTTGCCTTGAGTTGTGCTAGCAAACGTCCCTTATGGTCCCCCAACCCTAGTGTATGACAAGCTAGAGTGGAGACAGGGAACACACTGGCCCTACGCACGAATTGTTACCCTGGTGCGTTGAAAACCCAGAGAGAGCTTTTGTTCCTTGCCATAACAAGAAGGCAGCATATGTGATAGATGTTAACTACACTTACTCTGGTGATCATTTCACAATATACACGAATATTGTATACTGAGTCATTAGACTGTACACCTGAAACTAATAGAATGTTACATGTCAATTATATCTCAATTTAAAAAATAGAAAGTAGATGTTAAACCTTAAATAAAGGTACACTTTACTTAAAGAAAAAAAAAGATAGTAGCATAAATTTAATGAGGACCTACCATGTTCCAGGTATTGAGATGGGCGTGAAGGTTGAGACCCTCTCCCTCTGGGCAAGGATCCCTCCAGCTCCAGGTCACCGCAGTCCCCACCACTCCCTAGTGTTACCCTTAGCTTGCCTCACTCATTTCTTACTCCCATGATCCCTGTGAGCAGTTGAGATTCCAATCTCTCTTGTTGAAATTGTTAAGGAGTTTGGAGAAGGTTTTTTTTTTTTTTTTGCGGTACGCGGGCCTCTCACTGCTGTGGCCTCTCCCATTGCGGAGCACAGGCTCCGGACGCACAGGCTCAGCAGCCATGGCTCACCAGCCCAGCCGCTCCGCGGCATGTGGGATCCTCCCGGACCGGGGCACGAACCCGCGTCCCCTGCATCGGCAGGCAGACTCTCAACCACTGCGCCACCAGGGAAGCCCTGGAGAAGGTTTGAAGCTGCAGAGTGGCAGAATCCGTTTTGTTATTTATGGGGGAGACAGATCTATCCATGCAATCCCAGGGGAGTTACGTAAGAGGTATTTCTTCACTTGTGAGCATCTTGGATGTGCCTGAATGGGCGCTGTTCTGGGCACTCTGACGAGGGTGAGGCAGTTTGCCCTGGGAAGGTACCAGAGCCTCCCTTTACTCACTCTGAAGATTCAGATGGGCTTCCTGATGGAAGGTGGTGACTGAGTAGGAGCTAAACAATCTATTGGGGTAAAAGGTTCCAGGCAGAAGAAATAGGAATAGAAAGCTCAGGCCTTGAAGGCCGTGGTAAGGAGTTTGGCCTTTATCTTAAAGGCCGTGAGAATCTGTTGAAGCATTTGAAAGAAGAAAACATTGGATTTTTTCCGATTTGAAAAAGCACTCTCTAGTGCACACATATGTTCATCAAAAGATAATGACATGAACTGTTCAGAGCAGTGACATTTATAAGAGCTCCAAACTGAAAACTCCCCAAATGCCATTAGCAGGAGAACGGAGAAATATTTGTGGCACATTCACACGATGAATCCCATGCAGCGTTTAAAAAGAAGGATCTACTGACGTGCAAGTACCCATAGTAACATGAAGATGCTCACAAAAAATAACACTGAGTGCAAGACGCAGACATAGAAGCATGCATACCTTAAAATTCCTTTCACGTAAAGTAGACAGCTAGTGGGAAGCAGCCGCATAGCACAGGGAGATCAGCTCGGTGCTTTGTGACCACCTAGAGGGGTGGGATAGGGAGGGTGGGAGGGAGGGAGACGCAAGAGGGAAGAGATATGGGGACATATGTATATGTATAACTGATTCACTTTGTTATAAAGCAGAAACTAACACACCACTGTAAAGCAATTATACTCCAATAAAGATGTTAAAAAAAAAAAGAAAAAGAAAAGCAATCTGGGCCCAATATCTAAAGCAGCAGATTGGAAGAATGGTATTGTCCTTTCCTCTTACAAGGAAGGAAGGGAGGGACGGAAGGAAAGAAAGAGAGAAAGAAAATTATCCCTGTTCTCTGTCATTGTAAACTTTACTCAAACTAAAACTGCTTTGTGGATAATACAATTTTAAAAGAAAAAAAAAATTCCTTTCAGATAAAGAGTAGAAATAACCAAAACAAATGTATGGTCTTGAAGTCCAGATACCAGTTGCCCTGGAAGACAGCGGGGCCCAAAGGGTTGATGACGTGATTTCTGTTATTTCTCATTGGCACTGGGTTACGTGACGCGTCCAGTTTGTGACAATTCATCCAGCTGAACATTTAGAACCTGTTCTGCTTGTATACGACACTAATAAAATCCTCCACATTCAGCACCATATTAGAGATGATGGTGGCTGGCCTGGGGCAAATGTTATCAAGCTTAAAATGAATGGAGTTAGGAGATGCTCAGTAAGAGATAAAACCTATAAGGCTTGGATTTTCAGAGGCAAAAGAGGGAAAGCTTTGAGGGCAGGAGAAACATCGCTAGACCAAACCCAAGAGCAGGCAGGTTCCAGGCACCGTTCAGAGGAAAAAGGAGAATCTTTCATCTCAACCCTGTTGGAGTGGAGTGGAAATGGCAGCAAACCCCACACGGAGTTAGGGTTTCAAAGGAACTAAAAGAACAAGGGAAGGCGAGATTTGCTGATGAAACATTTATTCACCTCAAAAAGTAACCCATAATTAAAAGACATGTGTAATAGGAATGCATCTGGGCCATGGAAAGCCGTCCCCCATAAATTTCCTCGAAAGAGTTCTAAGGCATCCCTCCCTTCCTCCGGGTACCATCTGCTTTGAAATGCCCCCTGCTTCCTCTTCTCCCTTCCAACCCCGCCGATATCTTTATCAAATTCTTGTTGAAACCTGGAAAGGGAAAAATATTTCCAGCAGTGAAAGCTTTAACTTGTCGCCTCGTGTTCTTCTCGGATTTCTAAAGCACGGAGGCCCGGAGAGTATGTTTCCAATATCCTCTCTCTGCGTGCCTTGTGCTCGCTTCTACACCAAGGAGGCTCTGACCCTGGTGTCTCCAGGGGGAGAGGGGTTTGGAGCTGGGGTCAGGCTTGTCAGAAAGGAAGAGGCCATCCCGCCTTGAGCAGCCCACCTCCCCCCCTCGTTTAATACATTTAACCTGGAAGAGGCACTGCTCCAGCCGAGATTAGATTACGAGGTTGGTGAAGGTGGCCTGATAAATGGCAAATGGCGGCATGCGGGGCTGAGCTAATCTCTGTTGACGCGCATCTAATGCGAGGCCCATGTTGAAGGCAGCGGGTCCCGTCTGCAGCCCGACTTTGCCTTGATGACCGAAGGGGGAGGTGAGGCCCGGGGAAAGCCACTGGGATGCCTGTCTCTTTCAATCGTCTAGTGCCGGGAGTGTGCACGTCATTATTTAAAGGTCTCCTGGTACCAGCTAAATGTCCCTGCCTCCTGTGGGCCATGAGGTCGATTTCATCTTCTCAGAGCAAGCTTTGGAGGATTGCATGTCTCTCAAATGTTTTCATGTTCTCCTCGCTGGAACTGTGAGGATGCTATCATGCATTCATTCAACAAACCTGGTTGGATTCCGTCGCCGTGCAGGACCCTTGCATGAATGCATCAGGACCCAATTTTTAATCTTCCGTGATGATCACATAGATAAGGGTGCACATCCAGTTCTGCCACCTTCTCACTGGACAGATCAAAACTCCCTGAGCCTCAGTTCCCTCATCTGGTGCTTGTCTGGTCCCTTACTCCAGGGCCCAGCACATAATAGTTATTTAACAACTATTTATAGAATGAGAGCATCTGCAGAATAAAGATTGCTAACTAGACATACACAAAACAGAATTGCATGAAACGAGCCATTTATCCAAATGCCATGCTATACTCTATATTTCATGGCAAAAATTGTATAATCCCTGCTCTCCCCTTGTTCCCATCCCACTAGCTTAAATGTAAGATTCACAAGGGCAGGGACTGTTGCCTTTGTTCACCTGATATAATCTCAAACACCTGGATTAGTGCCTGAATCAACGTTAGGAGCATAATAAAGATTAGATAAATTTTTGTCAAATACTGAATTGAATGAATGAGTGAATGAGTAAATGGTGAACGGCCTGTGGATCAACCTTCCTGAAAAATGTGAAGGCAGACCACTGAACTATTTAATAGTTCTGCTTATCATTTCATTTTCCCCTCTCCTTTTCAATAAGATCAAATTCTACTACTTTAAAAATATTCATTGATCCATTGCATATCAAGTATGTACTCAGGCTCTGTAGACAGGGAATCTGAGCTTGGATTCCAGCTCCATCAGTTGCTGGTTCAGTAACCTTGTGCAGGACATTTAATTTCTTGGGGTCTCCATTTGCTCATTTGTAAAATGGAGAAAATAACAGCACCTAACTAATAAGGTTATTATGAGGTTCAAATGAATTCATATATATCAAGAGCTGAAAGTAGTACCTAGCAAAATCATAGCTCATTATTCATGAGTATTGAATAATGTTGATATTTTAAAAACAAACCTAGTCGAGAGAATAGGAAACGACAATAATATTAGAAAAGAGAAAGGGAGAAATAGAGAAATGAGGGCTTTTTTAAAAAAAATCACTTTATTGATGGGACCTCCCTGGAGGTCCAGTTGTTAGGACTCCACACTTCCACTGCAGGGGGCATGGGCTCGATACCTGGCTGGGGAACTAGGATCCTGCTTGCCGCCTGGCATGGCCAAAAAATTAATTAATTAATTAATTTAATTAAATTAAAATCACTTTATTGAGGTATGATTAATATTCAAAAAGCTGTCAATACATATTGTGTACAACTTAATGGCTTTGGAGATAAGTACATACCCATGAAACCATCACAACAGTCTATGCCATAAACACATCCCTCCTCTCCAAAACCTTCCTTCCTCTCTATTTATTATTTTTTGTGTGTGTGATAAGAACACAACATAAGATCTACCCTCTTAGCAAATTTTCAAGCATACAATACAGTATTTTTACGTATAGGCGCTGTATGTATAGAATTTATTCAACTTGCAAAACTGAAACTTTGTATCCTTTGACCAACATCTCCCCTTTATCCCCTCCCCCCAGCCCCTAGCAAGCACCATTCCACTCTTTCTGCTTCTATGAGTTTGACTATTTTCGATTCCTGATGTAAGTGGTACCATGTCGTATTTTTTCCGTCTGTGTCTTAGTTCCCTTAGCTTAATGCCCTTGAGATTCATCCATGTTGTCCAAATGGCAGTATTTCCTTCTTCTTTAAGGCTGAATAATATCTATAATATTTGTAAATACTGCATATTCGTATCCGTTCATCCACCAATGGACATTTGTGTTGCTTCCATGTCTCAGCTGTTGTGAATAATGCCACAATAAGCATGGCAGATATGTCTTCAAGGTCCTGATTTCAATTTCTTTGGTTATACACCCAGAAGTGAGATTGCTGGATTCTATGGTAGCTCTACTTCTAATTTTTTGAGGAACCTCCATACTCTTTTCCATAATGGCTGTGTCAATTTACATTCCCACCAACAGTGCACAAGGGTTTCCTTTTCTCCACATCCTTACCCGCAATTGTTACCTTTTAAAAAAAATAATGGCCATCTTAACAGGTGTGAGATGATATCGAGTTTTCGATTTGCATTTCTCTGATGATTAGTGATGCTGAATACCATTTCCTGTACCTATTGGCCATTTATATGTTTTTGTTTTGGAGAAATGTCTATTCAGTCCCTCTGCCCATTTTAAAATCTGGTTGTGTTTTTGCTATTGAGTTATAAGAGCTGCTTATATATTCTGGACATACATTCTATCAGATATATGGTTTACATGAGGACTATTTTAAAACTAAAGACTATACTAGATAAACATACACACATATAAAGATATATGTAATGTATATATAATTTATATCTCAACAAAATGGTTAATATTCTGGGGAGTATAATATTGACTGAATTAACTGAGGACTAGAATAAAACAAGGGACATGGAGAACAATATTGAAAAATGTTGAATATTGATGTTAAAGATTCAGGAGCCAATTTTAATAATCAACTTTTAACAAGGAAGAAAATGATCAGTCCCATGCCATGTAATTTGTTCCTGAACACAGGCAGAAGTGAATCACTTCTTACTTCATTCTCTGAAGCCATCATAACACTGGTAACAGCAATGCATGACAAAAATGGCACAAAAAACAAAGCTACAGACTAACCTCATCTAGAATCATTAATGCCAAAATCCTCACTAATTAATTTAAATAGTATAATAAAATAATCAACTGTCACGTCCAAGGAGGGCTTATGCTAGGAATAAATATAAAACAGCTTATCTGGGCTTCCCTGGTGGCGCAGTGGTTGAGAGTCCGCCTGCCGATGCTAAAAAAAAAAAAAAAAAAAAAAAAAAAAACAGCTTATCTAACAGTCAAGGTAGGAATATATAATAATCTCAATAGAGTCACGAAAGGCATTTGAAAAAACAATTAGCCTTCATTCACCAAAAAATCTTTCAGAAAACTTGAAACAGAAGGATAGCTGGGTTTTCTTTTTTAAACTTTCTAACGATTACCTATCTCAAAACCACATCCAGAGTGAAGTTTAATAGTGACTTACTACAAGTATTTTTGTTGGAATCAAAATAAGACAATGATGTTTACTATCACCATTGACATTTAACATTTTTCCTGAAAGGTCTAGGCAATGTTAAGAACTCATAAAACAGAAATAAATAAGTAGATAAATAGACTCAGAAAGGAGAAATATGGCATTTGCAGAGGATATAGTATTCTACATTGAAAACACAAAGGAAACCATTGAAAAACGTCAAAACCCAATGAAGAGTTCAGTTATGTTGCCAGATACCAGCTAAAACATTCACAGATCAATCGCTTCTTAAACAGCCACAAATAGCGGTTAGAGAAATAAAAAGAATTCAGCCCAGAGAGCAACAATTTTCGTAAAATGCCTAGGGAAAAAAACTTATATAAAATGTATAACACCCACATGCAGAAAACTACTAAACGTTCCTAAAGGGCATTTAAAACGATTTGATTAAATGAAGAGATTCAGCACCGTAGAGATGTCATTTCCTCCCAATTGTCGGAGCTGCAGTGCATTTCGAAAACAAAATACCAGTGATTGCTTTTGTGAGGAGCAAGTTAGGGAAGGGAGTGTGCCAAAGTAGTTTATTTCCAAGTTCATCTGGATGACTAAATGCACGGCATTTGCCAGTAATTCCTTTGCAAAGGTGAACGTATTTTGCCTTACCAGATAATAATGTCACGTAGCTACAATAATCAGATTGTGTGCGTTGGCGGAAAGAGTCAACAGAATGTGCTTGAAGGGATAGGGGCGTTAAGCACAAAAATAAACTTTATTCAATGATTCATTTTATGATAAAGGTGGGAGCACAGATCAGGGCAAAGAAACAGGGGCTGGGACAATGGGGTATCTTGTGTATCCTTATCAACACTAAAGACCACCTTAGAGCTTAATTATATCCCCGTGGACCCCTTCCCTATCTTTTCCAAAATCTCTCCAAACTGCCTTCTTCTAGGTTTTTCGGAGGTACCAGAAGGAAGATGAGAAAGAGAGCAAGGAGGAGGGAGAGGGGAATCCTGTGAGGGTAAAACCGGACCGCATATTCTTTGCCAGGCTCAATTCCAGGGCACTTGAGACAGCAGATGCTCAGGGTGCTAAAAATCCTTCCAACCACACCAGAAATGTTTTCTCGGGATCAGCCTGCTTTAATGGGAAGAAACATAAAGAACGAATAACATGTCTGGCCAGCCCACTGCGTGTCTGCAGATGCCAGGCTAGCCTAGGACGCAAGATGGTTCCGCGTTAAGAGGGTCCTGAATTCAAACCCCACCTGTCACTTTACAGCTGTGTGACTTTGAGCAAATGACCCAGCCTCCATTTCCCTATGTGTAAAAACAGGAGTTCTGCTACCTGTCTCACAAGGGATCATAATCATGATTGAATGAGATATGGACCATATCTCCTTTTTAGCCTCAGTTTCCCCATCTATAAAATGGAGACATTACTTGTACCTGGCTCATGGGATTGCTGTGAGAATTAACTGACTTAATGCACATGAAGGTCTTAGGAGAGTTAAGTGTTCACTGGATGCTATCAGTTATTGTATTATGGACAAATCCAGATACGTGTTAAGTATTCTATTGACAGTGGTTATCATTATACCATTAATGATATACTTTTATTATATTTTCATTTAATATTTTCACATTTATTATTTCTACCTGATTTTTTTTTTGCACCTAACAAACAGATTTTCTTGCTGAGCTGATTTCTCTCTTGTCTTGTAGACAACACTTCAGATGCCTGGTAGCAGCCAGTACAGACAAAAGCTTCATGGAGTTGCCTCTCTCTCTCCAGTTGTCTTCCGAGTTCCAAAAAACTAGATTCCCAAATGCCATGTAAAGAAGTTTTCAAGTACTTATCAGCCTGGATCTTCCAGAGGGTTCAGTCAAGAATGAGCCCAGGGGACTTCCCTGGTGGGCCAGTGGGTAAGACTTCCCAATGCAGGGGGCCCGGGTTTGATCCCTGGTCAGGGAACTAGATCCCGCATGCATGCTGCAACTAAGGAGCCTGCATGCCACAACTAAGAAGTCTGCGTGCTGCTACTAAAGATCCCGCATGCCGCAACAAAGATCCAGTGTGCTGCAACTAAGATCCAGCACAGCCAAAATCAATAAATATATAAACAAAAATAAATATTGAAAAAATACGGTTAGGAACGAATATACCTTCAATAAATTATGAATATGTTAAACTGAGAATTTAAACACTATATTAAGGTATATAAATGCACTAAATTTACAAATGTACTAAAAAGAAAAGAATGAGCCCATATACTGGAGCAAAGACACCCTTCGATGACATGACAGCATTTGAGACTGGAGACCCCCTCTGATGAGCTGTGCTCCATTTGGAAATAAGGAGTGAGACAAAGATAACTCACGGGGAGTCAGGTGTCACTTTCCCCTCCATCCTCCCCTACCCTCATCCTGGCTCAAGCCATGAGCTGCTTTTCTTTTTCTTTTTAAAAATTTTTATTGGAGGGGCTTCCCTGGTGGCACAGTGGTTGAGAATCTGCCTGCCAATGCAGGGGACACGGGTTCGAGCCCTGGTCTGGGAGGATCCCACATGCCGCGGAGCAACTAGGCCCGTGAGCCACAACTGCTGAGCCTGCGCGTCTGGAGCCTGTGCTCCGCAATAAGACAGGCCGCGATAGTGAGAGGCCCGCACACCGCGATGAAGAACGGCTCCCGCTTGCCACAACTAGAGAAAGCCCTCGCACAGAAAC
Organism: Neophocaena asiaeorientalis asiaeorientalis; assembly: GCF_003031525.2. Taxonomy (NCBI): domain Eukaryota; kingdom Metazoa; phylum Chordata; class Mammalia; order Artiodactyla; family Phocoenidae; genus Neophocaena; species Neophocaena asiaeorientalis. The sequence continues at coordinate 447,887 of NW_020172781.1, read as the reverse complement.
GAAGACGCAACACAGCAAAAAAAAATTAATTAAAAAAAAAAATTTTCTTGGAGTATAGTTGACTTACAATGTTGTGTTACTTTCTGCTGTACAGCAAAGTGAATCTGTTATACGTATACATGCATCCACTCTCTTTTAGATTCTTCTCCCATATAGGTCATTACAGAGCACTGAGTAGAGTTCCCTGAGCCACACAGTAGGTCCTTATTAGTGGTCTATTTTATATGCAGTAGCGTGTATATGTGAATCCCAATCTCCCCACTTATCCCTCTCGCCTTTTCCCCCCGGTAACCATAAGATTGTTTTCTACATCTGTAATTTTATTTCTGTTTTGTAAATAAGTTCATTTGTACCATTTTTTTAGATTCCACATATAAGCGCTATCATATGATAATTGCCCTTCTCTGTTTGACTTACTTCACTCAGTATGACAATCTTGAGGTCCATCCATGTTGTTGCAAATGGCATTCTTTCATTCTTTTTTATGGCTGAGTAATAGTCCACGGTATATATGTACCACATCTTCTTTATCCATTCCTCTGTCGATGGATATCTAGGTTGCTTCCATGTCCTGGCTATTGTAAACAGTGCTGAAATGAACATTGGGATACATGTATCTTTTCAAATTATGGTTTTCTCCGGGTATATGCCCTGGAGTGGGATTGCTGGATCATATGGTAGCTCTGTTTTTATTCAAGGTGCCAGAGAGATGCTTTTCAAATTAATTTGACGCCAGTGTTTTCCACACCACTAGCGCTGGGAGAAGAAAGAAGGTGATGTCTCCTCACCCTAGCTCTTGGTTACTTGTATTTTCTCCTGACCCAAGGAGTCAATATCTTTTAGTCATGAATGGAGGAAATAAAAGATAGCCTAGCTGAACTTGTGGCATTGCTTTATGCAAGGGACTCTCCCAAAAAAATCCTTTAGAAGGAAAACTTTGTGTCCCTAATGCTATGAAGGGAGCTTCCATGTGGTCTGCTGAAGCCATTCACAGAGCAGAATACCTTAGAAGAGGGAACAATGTTTTGGCCACCAATTAGTCTATATACCTTTTTTTTTTTTTTTTTTTGCCTCAGAAAAACAGAGAGAGAGAGAGAGACCCATCCAGGGATACCAAAGAATTTCTGGAAAGAAGAAAGGAAAAACCACTCCAGTGAAGGATTTCATGGTTTTCTTGCCTTCCAAAAAAATGCCTCTCCAAGCTGGACATTTCCATTCAATCACTTTATTAGTGCTTCTCTCCTTTAAGAAATGCTCCAGAGGACTGGATTTCAGGCAGTGAAAAACCCAAGTTCCCAAAATTAGCTTGAGGTCTTAGTGCAGAGGGGTGGGAAAAAATAGATCAAGTGAAGTAACAAAAAGCTCTCCGGGATGCAGAGGCCATTTCTGACTCACTGCCCAGGCCAAAGTAAACGTGAAACCCAGTGCTCAGAGAACCCTAAATGCCTGGTCATTTCTCAGAGAGAAAAATGCAACTGATCTGGGAAAAGATAGCAGTCATATTCCAGGGGGAACTTACACATTCAAGGATCATTTACTGAGCGCCTGTTATGTGTTAGATGTTGTCTGCCTTGACTCTTCACAATCACCCAGGGAGGCACCATCTATTTTCCTCATTTGACAGATGCAACCCAGAAGTCAGATTGCCCCATATGGTTTCTCTGTTTTAACTGATGCCAATAGAGCTTCAGAACATAGCCACTCACAACAGAAGCATTAGTGAGCTGCATAGGTTTTACTGAAAATTCTGCAGGCCAAAAGGAGGAGGGTGTTTACATCATGCACTCATGAAAAACTACCTAAAACTTCCCATCAGCCAAGTCCTCTCTCTGACGTTGGCCCCTCCCTGCCCTACCATCAATGGAAGGTCTTCTTCATTTTCATCATATATGGGATTCCTAGATTCTTTTTCTTTAACCTCCAGATCAGCCTTCCTCCCCCTGTAGTCCTGTTATGATCCCAGAAAATAAAGGTTGTGATATGTTCGTTGATTCATCAAGAATACAAGATGGAAAAGGAGAGTCAGAAGCCAACACTTGTACACTGTCTAGAATACCCTTATAATATCCAAGAACACTGGTTTTTGTGCCCTGTCTCAGATACTTTCAGTGAGGGAGAACTTAGTGTCTTCTGAGACAACCCAGCCCATTGTTGGCCTGCTCTGGGAAATTTTTTTTCCTTTACTTTGAGCCAGACCTCACCTTCCTGTAACTTTCACCCACAGTTGCTAATTCTTCCTTCTGGATCTATCTGAAATAAGTCAGATACCTCTTTGGCATTACATCTTCCTGATACTTGGTGGCGGCTAAGTCATGTATTATCTCATTCAGAAACTTCTTGACATCCATGTGAGGCAGAGGTATTTTTCACCCCCATTTTATAGATGGGGAAATAGTCTGACTAAGGTGAAGAATATGAGTGAAGGTATAGAGCTAGTGAGGGTCAGAGGCTGGGCTTGAACCTAGGATATTGAACTTGGGGTCTCACAGCCAAAGGCAGGTTCAGTGGATTCTCCATCTACTATTGTAATTGAGCTTTGTCTATTTTATTCACTTTTTCCAATGTCAGAAACAACAATCCATAAAGGGATACTAAGTGTGTACGAGGAGTGTTCCAATGAGAAAAGAAATAAAAGAAGACCAAAGGAAGGAGAAAGAAAGGAGAGGGGCAGAGAAAGAAAGAGACAAACTAGGCGATAGTAAATGAGGGGGAACAGAAGGTTATGGCTGGATACGATGCCAATGATCTAAAGACAGCTACCAACTCTGATGCTGTCGGAAGCCTGCCTGTCCAGTCACGGGCAGGCCATTGACGGCTGGAGATACCCATGGCAGATATCTGGAGGATGCAGGAAGTGGTGCTTCTGCATCATGACCAACAGAAGATATAATGCTTTCAGCTTGTGATCCCCGAATAGCATCCATTTACAAGTAGATTTCCAATCTTCTGCCGAAGGCAAGCAGAAGGTACTTAAGTTTGAAACTGCTGAATATTTTAAGTTACCTGGGTATTATTTTCCTCTAGAATAGGGGCTCTTAATATTGGATGCCTGGACTGAACTTCAAGGTGAAACGGGTCTTTGAACATCTTGAAATCAAACGTAAAATATTGCGTGAATGTTCAATGAATTATCTTCTTTTTTTTCATATTTCCGCCTTCTTATTTGTAATATGACTTTCGAATACTGTCATGATGGAGGTACTGGTGATAGTACAAAGCAACCCCAGGGTCTGGAAGAAGAGCCCTTGATCTCAGATTTTGATCACTCACTCGCCGAAGGACCTTTGTAAGCCACTTCCTCTGTGTGGGAGCAGGATAGGAGCTAGGACCAGTTAAAATGTATTCGATTCTGTTTGGAGGGCCAGGGAGGGCCCCGAGAACGGCCACCAGCCCTGCACCATCTTCTCCCCACCTCCAATAAGGTCACTTTACAGTATACGTGTTGTCACTGTATACGAAACCCCATAGCCACGCTGTGGCTGACTAGGGTAAGGCACTTCAGATGCTCTCTCTTTGGGACTTGGAACGGAACACAGAGTTGGTCGGTTAAACCAAGCAGATGGAGACCCGAGAGCTCTGGGTTCACCACGTTAGCCCCGGGACCACAGACGCAAAGGCGTGGGCTCTTAGGAGTCGAAGGGAGGACTAAAGGAGATGTGAGGAGATGATCAGAGAGAGCATGTGAGGCGGGTGGGGGGGCTCGGTGGGGGAGGCAGAGAAAGAGAATGTGTATATATGCGTGTGCGTGCCTAGAAGCAATGTCTGGAAAGATAACACACCAAAATAACAAAACTCGCTCTGGCTGGGGAAAGTGCGTGCTTTCTAGTCTTCAGATTTCTCTGTTTTCCTGCCTTTTTACAGCCAGCACATATTAATCTTACAATCAGCAAAAAATGATGAATCTATTTCCATTTGGGGAAAATTTTCTTTAAAAGGAATGCGTCTGGGGACACCAGAGTTTTCCCCCATGCGAAGCCCAAGGGAGGGACGGAGCCAGTGCTTAGGCCTTTGTAGTAAATATCTCCAGACCACACTAAATCCAATCTTCTTATTTGGGGTTATTTGCTTTCCGGATGGCAGGGCTGTGATGGATCCCAGATTCAGCTCTCGTGGCATCTCAATCAGCTGTGTTTAAATGCTGCTGTGACACAAGATTATGACGTTTTGATGGGATTAGGAGATAACTTTGCTTTAATCTATAAAGCCCTGTATGCTTTGGGATCTGATTACCCTGGCAATTCCCTTCCTCAGCCCTAGCAATTAAGATCAGCCAGAATACTCCTCTTAATGACCCCCATATTGAAAGCTCAGGAAATCAGAAATGGGTGGTTTTGTTTTGTGTTGTTTTTTTCTGATTTTGTTTCCTGTTTCCCTTTTCTGCTGAAGGCTCTAGGCTCTCTCTAAGGCTCTTGTCTTCAGATCCCAGCAGGCTGCCTGTTTCATTCCTCTCTGCTCCCTGGAGAAGCCATCTTTGGGATGCCTTATTCTCATTTAAGCCGAGAAGGTTTGCTTCTGTCTAATGAGATTTACTTGTGCTTGGTACCATCAGTCCCAGCAATGATGCACGTGCCGAGAAGGTTTGCTTCTGTCTAATGAGATTTACTTGTGCTCGGTACCATCAGTCCCAGCAATGATGCACGTGGATTTTTTTTGTTTTTTTTTTGCAGTACGTGGGCCTCTCACTGTTGTGGCCTCTCCCGTTGCGGAGCACAGGCTCCGGACGCGCAGGCTCAGCGGCCATGGCTCACGGGCCCAGCCGCTCCGCGGCATGTGGGATCTTCCCGGACCGGGGCACGAACCCGCGTCCCCTGCATCGGCAGGCGGACTCTCAACCACTGCACCACCAGGGAAGCCCATGCATGTGGATTTTTAAATCCATCCAAGAAGTGATAGAGCTTAGATTTACGAAGATTGTAATGAAACTCCTTCTGCCTAGGAAGTTTGTTCTTCGGTCCACCATAACCACATTGGCCCCAGGTCATATTTTCCAGAGAGATGTGCTCCCAGAATCCTTCAACTGCGAGAATTTATGATTTAAGGTCGCAACATTGTTAACTTTACTCATCCTTTTGTTTCCGCTAAGATACAGTTGCAATGTACAGGATGCAGTACAAAACAACAACAGCAAAGGTTATTGGAAATTGCAAGTTTAATCCGCTGTCATTTAAATGCGATGCATGCGAGAGGCAGTAGATCATTCTGATGGCTGTCCTGGTTTGCCCTTCCAGCCCACCTCTCCACACTGACTTCTTCCCTGGAAGGGTGACCTGTACGTTAGCATCAACAGGCCCCTTGGCCTTCAGAATTCCAGTTCAGTCTGACCAATAAATTCACAAGAGATGTGAAAGAGGGAAAAGAGAGGGGCCAGAGTATTTATCTCCCCTCGGTTCTCGCTTGCTGGGTTCGGGCTTGGATAACTGAGTTCTTCTACCAAATCCACATCTCCTGCCTGGAGGTCCTTTTCTGCAGCTATAGCTCTCTCCGTGTTCTAGCAATTTCTCCCTCTCCACGCTTACCTCTTTGGGCCTAGATTAGGTAATAGTTCAGGCTCTTGCCAACCCCAGGGTATTTCACTGGCCTTAGCAGTCTCCTAAAACCCTGACCACACTTTTGCCAATGGTCCCTTAATTACACTTACTTCTGTTTCTCCTGTTGAGTGAGCCTTCTCTCCTGTAGGGACCCTGACCAATCCCACCATCATGCTTGATAGCTGGATTTCTGGAATCAGAAAACCTCCAAACTCAGAGGCTCCATCCCTCCCTTGGTACATGAAGTTAGCACGTGATTTCGTGTCCTTGAAACTGAATCATCTCATCTATAAGTAAGCATGCAAATAATACCCAGCTCATAGGGTCCTTGGGATGGTTGAGTCCACCTAGAATGTGATAGTCTGGATGGCACACAGTAATCACCCAATGAATATCTGCTTCCTCCCATTGACTCCCATACCCAATACCAACTTCTCATTGGGCCTGGTGCCCATTAATGGTAAGGATTTTCTTCTCTGAACAAGTTCTTTCTTCGGTGAATGACATGATTATGACCCATTGACATTACTGAGTACCACGCGTTGGAAAAGGAGGTGAAAAAGAAAGACTCAGTAGAAAGAAGGGCCACCCAAGGGCCCATCAGTTGCCCTGTCACCTTTGCTAATTTTATCAGAATAAACCCAGGACCCGGCAAAGTAATAATATCTACGCATATTTTATTGAATATTCATTGCGTATTTATTGAACACTGTCCTTCCAAAACTGGGTTAGGCATTCTTTCTCTGCGCTCCCACAGCCCTCAGTAAATCGCCTTACTTATTACAATGGTTGTGACGTCTAGTTTTTGTTTCATCTGTTTTCCTCACTACACTTTAAGGTAACATGGCCTAGAATTTGTCCTCTTCTGAATACTTTACATACTTCCTGAGACTCGTGAAAGTACTCGTAAAGCATATTAAGTAAATGAGCGAATGAATGAATGAGGGCAAGTGAGTGAATGAATACTGTGTGTCTCTTGAAGGATGAATAATATAGGAAGGCTTCACCAAAGAGGCGGGACTTAATCTGGACCTTAAAGATGAATATAGTTTGAAATAGGAAGACAATAGTTGAGAATAGTCCAGGCAGAGGACATCCAAGCAGGGATGGGGGAAAGAAGTATATAAACTCTTTTGACCAGAGGGGAGATTTTGTATATTATAGCGGAGAGAAATGTGACTGGATACCGTATTAGTTAGGACAATGCTAGTTGCTATAACAAATAAGCCCTCAAATCTCGGGGGCTTAAACCAATGAAGTATATTTACATAAAGTCCAAAACAGGTATTACTAATCAGCAGGGCGCTCAGCTTCAAGAAGTGATTCTGGAACCGTGTTTCTTCCATCCTGTGGTTCTCCCAGCCTCTATGGTCACCCAGAAGTGAAAAGACTGCCCGTGATTGCACGCGGACATTTACGGACCACATGGTAAACATCACTTCCACTTATGTACATCCCATTGGTCAGAATTCAGTCACTTGATCCCACCTAGCTGCAGGCAGGCTGGGAAATGTAGTCTAGGTGGGTGACCAGGAGGGAGAGTCAATGGATTTGCCAGGCACACATTGCTAAGATTGGAAGATCCCGGAGAGCCCTGAGTATCAGACTTACTTCTGTGTATTACGTGGCCAGAAACAATTCTCCTTTCAGAAAATAGAAGGTGATCTATGGAAACATGATCACAGTTGAAAGACTGCCGGGGAAGGGCTCGAGAAGGTTCTGGGGTGACCCTAAGCCCAAGGAGGAATAAGTCATCTCTTGTGCAGAACCTCGGCACCAGAAAGTAGCTTTCTCCAAACCCAGGCATTATCAGGTTTCAGTCATTTTTGAGCCTCAGCCAAAAAAAAAACAAAAAAAAAAACCCTTCTCCTGCAGTAGGCAATACAGGAAAGAAAAAAGAAGAAAGGAGGAAATACAGTTCTTAAAAGACACTCACGATTGCTAGTATCAGGGTCGCTCTCATTGCTTCCTCCCCTGATTACAGGCCATCCTGGGTTTTCCAGGCCTGAGGGGGTTTTACGGGACTCGGGGCTTATAGCACTAAAACTGGGACTGTCCCAGGCAAACTGGGACAAGTTTTCACGGGAGCTCTGGCATCCAAGAAATGTGGGTTCGAATCCTAGCTCTGATGCTTAGCGAATTTGTAACTTTGGGCAAGTCACTTAATCTCTGTGAGCTGGGGTTTCATCACCTTTAGTATGGAGACAATGAAATAGCCACCTCCTTGGGTTGGCATGAGGATTGACTGAGATAATGCACGGAAAACACTTAGCAATGTGCGTAGAGTATGCTCAGTCAATGTTGATGGGGGCTCTCTTCCTTTCACTGAGGCTTGCTTAAAACAGAGACCCTGACCAGGTTGAGGTTCCCCGTGGAGGAAAGCGAGACAGGAGCACATGCCTAGGCCACAGCACTCACTCTCCACTCAGGTCCTGCTGGGAATGCGGGCCAGGTGGTGCTCAGATGCACCAGGCAGGCGGGGCTGCACGTGGCTCTCAGCTGCCTGTCGTCAGGGACACCAGGGCGAATGGGGCTCAGATGATGCGTGAGGAAGGCAGCCCGCCCAGGAGGTTCTGATCGCCAACTCTCACCACCAAGGGAGGAAAGGCAGGGGGGTGAGGGTGACGTGATAAAAAGGCCCCGAGGAGCGTTTTATTCCCGAGCTTTCAAAGTTCACCCCTTCCTCTTACAGGAACCTAACTTTAATAACCAGAGCCAAGGAGTGAAAGAGAAAGAAACCAGACGAGCAGGCCAACCCCCTTGAAACAGGTCACGTTGTGCTCAGAAGGAAGCTTTGAAATTGTGCATGCTGTGTAACCACAGCAGAGAAGGGTAGGGTCTCCTCTGCTCTCTCCTAGGCGTGAGCTGGAAGAAAGAGAAGAAATGAAAGGGAAGAAGAAAGGGGAGAAATGAAAGGAAAAGGAAGGGACTAGGAGAGATGATCGGGAGAGAGACAAGAGAGGAAAGAAAACCATTTTCCTGCACGTACACACTAGACCGAAGGGAGCCAGCCACGGACCACCCATCTTTTAAGATACATCACCTTCTTCAGGTTGTAGGCGATTGTGAAGAAACACAGATTTTTTTTTTGAGCAGTACTCTGTGCCATTATTCCTGTGCAGTACCATATCTAATCCTCATAACCAACCTCTGATTTTAGAGAGGGGGATACTGATGCTCAGAATGGTTAAGTAACTCGTCCAAGGACACACAGCCTGTAAGCGGCAAAGCCAGGATCTGGACCCAGTCTGTAATTTCTAATAATGTTGGAAATGTGAAAACCAACTTTGCTACCTAGCATGCTATAAAGGCAAAAGGGTATGGGAGTACCAAGTACAGTACAGGGATACCAAGGAGGGAAAAGTACAGAATGTATGGCCTAAAGCAAGGTTTCACAACCCCAGCACTAGTGATCCTTTGGCTGGATAACTTTTTGTTGCAGGGGCTGCCCTGCGCATTGCAGGGTGTTGATCAGCATGCTTGGCCTCTCCCAACTCAATGCCAGTAACGCCTCCCTTCCCCAGTCCTGACAACCAACCGAAAAGGTCTCCAGACATTGCCAGATTATCTCCTGGGAGCAAAATCACCTTCCGCTGAGAACCAGTGATGTAGAAGCAGGTATAAAAAATAGAAATTACTACGAATTGAGAGCCTAAACGCACCACGGAAGACATTTCATCCCCTTTAACCTCATTTAATATCTCATTTAATCCCCACAAGATCCCAGTGTAGAGGCATTATTTCTTCTGTTTTATGGAGGAGGCACTGAGGTCTCTGAGAGTTTAAGTAACATGCCCAAGTTCATACAGCTGGTAAGAGACAGAGCTGGGATTTGAACTCAGGTCTGCATATTCCTCTCCCCAACACTGTTCAGAGAGGCAAACGGAAGACAGGGCGAATCAAGGAGAGAGACAGAGCGTCACAATGCCAGGTAGTAATAACGATGCCAAAAATGCAGGGACAGGTCCAGCACGTGGCCTGGTGGTGTCATGCCATCTCCCCGACAAAATCGCTTTAAACTGCCACGTCGCAGGCAGCTCCCAAGCTCTCACCTCCTTTTCCTAATGCATCCCTTCCTGCGAGAGTGCCCTGCACGTGCGTCCACCCTGACTCTCTCCATCTCTCTCTCTCTCTCTCTCTTTCTCTCTCTCATATCTCATAAGCAGAGACAATATATTCCCAAACGGTCAATGATTTATGGGGCAAAGCCACTTCCCCTGACCAATCGTCTCTCTTCACAGGGACGCATATGTTGGGGAGCATCGATCCCAGAAACGGCCCACATTCATTTTTTGCCAGCAGCCAATGCCTTGGGGAATTCAAGAAATGCCCCTAAATTACAAAGGAATGGGGGTGGGGAAGCTTCCTCTAGAAATTTTCTCCCCAGCTTGAGCCTAGTTGTAAATCACCCTGCAAGCATCACACCCCACTGTAAACCACAGATGTGTGGGGAACAGCAAGGTGAACTTCTGCTGGCAAGAGAGAAAGCAAGATTGACCAAGACCTTGGAAGGGGTGGCCGTTTGAGGAACTCACCCTGATGTCCCCCACTTCCAGCAGCCTGTAGCTTGGCATTTCAGGGCTGATACCTCTTGAGCAGGAAGCAAGTTTCTCCCAAGGGATTTCTTTTTTTTGCCCTCGCCTCCCCCCTCCACCTTTCCATCCCCTGCAAAATTGCATAGCATTTGTTCTTAATCTTTTCGGGGGTGAAGGTTCCCTTTGAAAATCTGATGAAAGCGATGGACTCCTCCCTTCATTACATAAATGATTGTTTACTTGTGCTAAAACCTCTGAAAATGGTTAAGACTGGTTTATGGTGGGTTTTCTAGGAAAATAAAGGGCTTTTTCCGCTGTCATATTTTAACGAAACAAAAAAACCCCACCTTTTTTTGAATGTATTGATTTTTTTTTGAACTTTTACTGACATATACATACAGAAGAGTACACAACTCGTTAAGTGTTCGGCTTAAGGTATTTTCACAAACGGAACAAACCAGTGTAACCTGTGCCCCAGTCTCGAAAGAGAGCATTAGTGCATCTGGAAGCTTCCTTACGTTTCCCGCCAGTAACTACCCTCCACCAACATTAGCCACTAGCCTGACTTCAAAGAGATTCGTTTTGCCTGGTTCTGTTCTTTGCATCAGTGGGTTCATATAGCGTGGCTCACTGCGTTTAGCTTCTTTCACTTAATACTACATTTGTGAGGTTTATTTACAGCATCTTGTGTAGTTGCAGTTTGCTGATTCTCATCCGCACACACGGTTTTCCATCGTGTGAACGCACCATAATTCATTTCTATCCTAGTGTTAAGAGGCATTTGGGATGTATTCTCTGTCACAGAATTTTACTGAAATTCTGTCCTTTCGAGTTGTAATTTTAACTTTCCCCGTCTTTGAGCATGTTTCACTAGCTAATTTATGTTAGAAATGCATAATAAATTCTTTTTGTTAAAAATCCAACATTTCAGGGAAAGAAAGCAGGGAACATTCCTTTTGCTTTCCTTTCTTCTCCCTCCCATTTTAACGTAGCTCCACTGTTACTGGTTTGCTGAGCACCGTTCCAGATATTTCTCTACGCACCTATACACAGATGTATACAATGCGTGAATATAGGCTTTTTAATTTTGTTTTTACATGGATGCAGTTGCTGTGCCATTTTTTTCACTTATCAAAGTGTCTTGGGGATCCTCCCATAGCTCAACCTCACCCTTTAAACCGCTGGACATTCTTCTCTTGCATGGACTTGACTGATTTAACCAGTCTCCTACTGGTGTGCGTTTAGGCTGTCTCCAGTTTTCTGTTTTTGCAAAGAGGGCGGCAATGACCATCTTTTTGTGTGCTTCTTTATGAGCATTTGCAAGTGTTTCTCTGGCAGATAAATAGGTGGAATTGCTGGGTGTACGCATTTGCCTCTAAGTGGTTTTTATGAGGTCAGATGGATTGTTCAAACCACCATGAATTCTGGGTAGCACTTGCAACGTATGTGAAGGCATTTGGCAGAAAGATCCAAACCCACTTGGATTTTCAATTTCACTTAGGTTCCACTTAGAGACAGTTTCCCAGCACCTTGGTCCCTTGGGATGTGACACTTTCCAGAGATTTCATGAAGGAAAGAATCTATTGTCTGCCCATGGGATGGCTGGCTGGAAATGGGATATCTGAGACTCCAGGGACAGTCCTTCAAGGACAGCTAGAGTAATCACCATAACAGCACTGCAAACATTTGTTGAGTACTTACTCTGTGTCAACCGCTGTGCCTGGAGTGCCTCATTTAATTCTTATCGCAATCCTATGGGGGAAAGTACTGTTTTTGAGTCTCATTTTCCAGCTGGACAAACTGAGGCACAGATGAAATCACTTGTCCAGAGTCACACTTATGTGAATTACTGGGAGATTATATCATGCAGCAAGCTTGACATGGCTTTTGCCTACAGAAACCCCACTGTCTACTGGTGGAAGCAGAATACGCCACCAGGCACTTACAAAACAGTTAGAAGGAGTCGCGTGCTGGAATCCAGGTAGTGTGCCTCACAGACTACCTACAAAGGCTGCAAAGGAAAGGCAAGTTGGAGAAAAGGGGGACCTGCAATCCGTCCCAGGAAGATAAAATCTGTCTGTCTCTCTGGTCCTTCCAGGCTGCGGTAGCCAATGCTGGCACCCTAGCCAGGAAAAGGTGACTCATTAACTAGTTCATACTAAGAGCGCAAGTAGGAATCGACCGCAAGCAAACGGCTCCCCCGTATCAATCCTCGAAACAGATCAAGGGGGAAACTGAGGCTCAGAGAGAAGTGACTTTCTCAGGAGTCAAAGCGAATATGGACCAGAGCCAGGAGTCGAATGGGGTCTCTTTGTGCAGCCTGGAGCCTCTGAGTATGTAGCTCACGGCCCTCCCCCCGGCCCTACCCCTACCCCACCCCGGCCTTCCTGCCCTTCAGACAATCACAGTCTGACATTCCCTAATCAAAAATATTCCAGGGCCAAATTGGGCCGGATGTGCTTTAGTGGTGGAAAGGGCTGAGAGCTGTTTAGATTCCAGCCCCAGCTTCCAGACTCCTCACTTAACAATTAAAAATATCAACTCACATATGTCGTGTAATATCGCTTATACGTGGAATCTAGAAAAACGGTACAGATGAACCTATTGGCAAAGCAGAAATAGAGGCACAGACGTAGAGAACAAACTTATGGTTACCAAGGAAGTGGGGGAGATTGGGATTGACACATATACACTACTGTTTATAAAATAGATAGCTAATGAGAACCTGCTGTCTCGCACAGGGAACTCTACTCGATGCACTGTGGTGACCTAAATGGGAAGGAAATCCAAAAATGAGGGGATATATGTATACATACAACTGACTCACTTTGCTGTACAGCAGAAACTAACACAACATTGTAAAGCAACTCTACTCCAATAAAAAATAAAAAATAAAAATAATAAACGGAAAGAAAAAAATAAAATTAAAAAATATACATCAACTCACAGCCCATTGTCCCCACGTCAGATGGATGGATGCCAACTTTCTCCATTTGCACTGATGCCTCCTGACTTTTTGATGTGGGACCAGCTGATGATGACCCTTCTTAATTTTTCTTCTGTTTTTATTTTCAAGTCTGCTAACCAGGCAATCGCTGACACTGTCCATACATTCTGGGCCTGATTCTGCAGAGGTCTGACAAACCCGCCCAGGGGCAGGAGATTAAGCTCTTCCAAATTGCTCAGATCAAGGCGAGCCCAGATTGGGTGCTCTGAGACTGAAGTGGCGGTTGCGGGGGACATCCTTTCATTCCTGCCCTTTGGAGACCTCCAAGACTAAACAGTTTAGGCCACATCTTGAAGAAAATTGCTTTATCCTTTCACCTTTAAGTGGATTCAGGCGCAATCAGTTGACTCGGGAGCACGTGAAGGTCAGCACACACACGCCAGGATGGGGGCTTGTCTGCAGAATCACCGGAAGAGGGGAGGCGAATACAATAAAGGAAGATGGAAAAGCTAGGGGGTCGGTTTGCAACCTCGAACATCTGGTGACAAATAAGAGTGTGCCGGGCAAAGCACTTGGGCCTGGAATGGGGGAGCGAAATGGAGAGGAGGGTGCAGTGGAGGAGGCTTTCAAAGATGGTGACTGGGACAAACAAGGCCGCCTGTCCCTCTCAGATATCATGGGAGGAAGGGGGGGCAGGGGTGGGAAGAGGAAGGGAGAGGTCAGGTCTCCAGTCCCCAGAGTGAGGGGACACTCAAATGCTTGCAGATGGGATGCAGAGGATGGTGGAGTGCAAATTGCATCTGGCTGTCGGGGAGCACAGCACAGAGACAACTGGATTTATTAATACTGGGAGAACCTTTTGCACAAGTAGGAACAGCAAAGTCCCCTTGACCGAGAGCATCCCAGCACTAGCGGGCTGGTGATAAGGAGCCCTGAAAGCAGAAGATCTCCCACTACCTAAGTTCCTAGCCTGAGCTCCAATGACCCTGGCTGGCTACGATTTCATGAGCCCTTCCTCCTTGGTGGCAGTAAGCCTGGCTCCCTAAAATTAGGTCTTGGGAGAAGATACCCAGGGAGCGATGTTTAGCTGTATGAACAACTTGGATCTGTTCCTCCCTGAGATAACAGGAAAGATGCTCCGACCTGCTCTGACCTGTAAGAGAGCCAGACATCCACTCAGATGGCCGACATCTAAACTGCTTTTATGTGGGGGATTTGCATGTGTTCAGAGACCTTCCACGCATCCATTCCAGCAAGTGCATCCGTCCCATCTCACTCTGTTTTCCCAGTACAGGGGAATAAAGTTGCATCCCCACCGTCAACTTGGTTGACAAATCTCTCTTTTCTTCTTCCATCTTTCTCAGGAAGTTTTCAAAGGGACCTCTCAGATACTTAAGAGCCCCCAAACTAAACTTACTTTGACATCCGTTAGGATTCCTTCAGCTGCAAGCAACAGAAAAGCCAGCTCACAGTGGATTAAACCTTAAAGATATTTAATGTGGATATACTTGAACATCTGTAGACAGGCAGTTGTTTTCCATGTTTGGGGAATCCACTCAGCCACGCATCAAGGCAAGCTCTGCCCATCCAGCCAGTCTACTGGGCTCAAGATATGGACTTTTCTTCATGCTTCTCAACTCATGCCCCCAAGATGGTGGCCACAGCCCCAGGTCACGACCTGTGCCCAAGGCAGAAAGTGTAGGCGAGAGGGGAGGCCTTTTTCTGGTATCACTTTCTCTTTCGAGCAATAGAGAGGCCACGTTTCCAGAGTCGTCATAGCCTCCATCCTACTCTCACTGGTTAGAATTGGGTCCCATGCCCACTTGCAGACCACAGGCCAAAAGGTGAACAAAAGCAGTTTGCAGGGAATAAGGGGGATGCCTGGTGGGCTGGTAACCATAGTGTCTGTCTCACCATCTCCCCCAGATCTCTTCCTTTGGTACCCGAATCTGATGAACGGCTCTACCATCTACCTGGTCACCCAAGGCAGATACGTCGGCCTACATCATCTAGTAATCAAGCCACCCCCAGGCCCTCGCCCTCCCTCCCTCACTCCTTCCCCTGTTCCTGTCCTGTACACCCTTCTCTGAGCTTCTGAAACCCCTCACGCGATGCTGAGCATACAGCAGGTACTCAGTAAATGCCCGGATTCACTTTGTTGTCTCTGCTCTACAATCCTGCAGCTCTAGGAACAATTCAGTGAACTAGGAAATTCCCACTGAGAAACTCAACTCTCTGAGCCCCAGTCATTCCTTAAGAAGAGATTAGTGGTTAAATGACCAAGTATTGGAGTCATAGAGCCTGGATTCAAATTCCCACTCCACTAGCTATCGTGGCCCTGGGCAACCTGCTAACATACTCTGAGCCTCAGTTTTCTCATCTGTGATATGGAAATGATAGTACCTCATAGGATTCTTGTGAACGTTAAATGTGGTAATACATTTAAGGGCTTAGCACAGCGTCTGGTGCCTAAGAACTGAAGAAATGCCTGCCGTAATTGCTGTCGTTTCCCAAATGTCCGAGTTAGTTGCTGTGTAACTTTATCTCCCAGCCAACACTAGGTGCCCCACAAGCTCTGAATCATCTCTGGAACTTTTCTCCTATCCTGATTTATTTTTTTTAATTGTATCTATTTAAGGTGTACCACATGACATTATGATATACATACACATATGCTGTATTAACGGATCCATATGTATGATGATGTACATATACACATGTATGTATTAACATATCCATCTCTTTATATCATTACTTTTCTTTTTGTTGAAGTGGCGAAAGCTCCTGGAATCTACTCTCTTAGCAAATTTCTAGTTTTCAATACAGCACTATTAACTGCAGTTATCATGCTGTCCATAAGATCCTTGTTCATCCTACATCACTCCAACTTTGTATCCCTTGACTAGCATCTCCCCATTTCCCCCACCTCCCCACCCCTGATAACTACTGTCCTACTGTCTGCTTCCATGTGTTCAACTTTTTTTAGATTCCACATGTTCATGAGATCATACGGTATTTTTCTTTCTGTGTCTGGATTATTTCACTTAGCATTATATCCTCCAGGGTCATCCACGTTGTTGCAAATGGCGGGATCTCCTTTTTTTTAAGGCTGAATAATAAAAATGTGTAATAATATATCATATTAAATATAATTTATATCTCATCTATATGACAATTTCTTTATCCATTCATCCCTGGACAGACACTTAGCTATCTTAGCTACCGTGAGTAACGCGGCAACGAGCAGTAGACGTTTTCTCCCCAGCCCACCCTCGGGATGCAGAGTCCCAGCAAAGTGCTTGAGAGCCACTGGATTCCCATTGCAACGTGGAGACCACACTCCCATCATCACCGGTCCTGGGGGCGGCATAGGGGCTCAGTGATCGAGGCCTATTTCTATTGCTTTAGATGGAAATCGGGC
The DNA here is from genome assembly GCF_003031525.2 of Neophocaena asiaeorientalis asiaeorientalis. NCBI lineage: Eukaryota > Metazoa > Chordata > Mammalia > Artiodactyla > Phocoenidae > Neophocaena > Neophocaena asiaeorientalis. The sequence continues at coordinate 431,456 of NW_020172781.1, read as the reverse complement.
AAGAGAGCTCTCGACAGCTTCCCTTATATTTATTTCTGGCCAGATCAAAGGTCCTGTCGGCAACCCATCCTGACGTCTTGATTCCTGTTTTCCTTACTGAATTTTTTTTTCCGGATGGTGTTCGCTCCAAATAAGCTACTAAAAGTTCCCCTGGGAATAAAAGAGAGAGAGAGAGGGAATGAGAGCCTGGATGGTGCCAGAATTTAGTTATGTCTTGCTATAAATAAGTATATGGAATTGTACAGATCTCAAAGGCCTGAGATCAGCCACTGTTCTCCATGGTGGGAAAAAGACAGGCTCGTGGTTATTTCTGGATTCCGAGTGAGATTCACACAACTCACAGGCACCCAGTAAAGACTGGAAAAATAAAATACTGATCATTTATCATTTATTGGGAGGAAGTAGTACCCAGTGGTCAAGGGCACAAGATCTGGAGTCAGGCATCCTTTGAAAGTTCCTTTTACGACTTAATTTGTAACCTTGGGAAAGTGACCTCATCTGTCTGTCTGTTTCCACATCTGTAAAATGGAGACAAAAATAGTTCATACCTCATGCAGTTGTTGGGAAGATTAAATAAGTTGATGAATGTAAAGTGCTAAGAATAGTACCTAGATACTCAGTCATAAAAAAGAATGAAATCCTGTCATTTGTAACAACATGGATGAACCTGGAGGGCATTACGCTGAGGGAAATAAGTCAGACAGAGAAAGACAGACACTGTGTGATCTCACTAATATGTGGAATCTAAAAAACGCAACAAACTAGCGAATACAACAGAAACAAAGCAGACTCACGGATACAGAGAATAAACTAGTGGTTACCAGTGGGGAGAGAGAGGGAGAAGGGGCAGGATAGGGGCAGGGGAGGAAGAGTTACAAACCACGATGTATAAAAAAGCTACAAGGATCTATCATACAACACAGGGAATATAGCCAATATTTTACAATAACTATAAATGGAGTATGACCTTTAAAAATTATGAATCACCGAATTGTACACTTATAACTTATATACTACTGTGCGTCAACTATACTCGATTTTTTAAAATTAATTAATTAATTAATTTCTGGCTGTGTTGGGTCTTCGTTGCTGCACGCGGGCTTTCTCTAGTTGCAGTGAGCGGGGGCTACCCTTCGTTGCGGTGCGCGGGCTTCTCATTGCGGTGGCTTCTCTTGTTGCGGAGCACGGGCTCTATCTAGGTGCACGGGCTTCAGTAGTCTGGCACGTGGGCTCAGTAGTTGTGGCTCACGGGCTCTAGAGCTCAGGCTCAGGAGTTGTGCCGCACGGGCTTAGTTGCTCTGCGGCATGTGGGATCTTCCTGGGCCAGGGCTCGAACCCATGTCTCCTGCATTGGCAGGCAGATTCTTAACCACTGCGCCACCAGGGAAGTCCTCAACTATACTCAATTAAAAAAATAAAACAACAGAAAAGAATAGTACCTAGCGTATGTTTGGCAAGTATTAGTGTATTAATATTTGTTGAACAAGCATTAGACATATAGTATTTTCTTTAACCTTTTTTTTTCTCTTTGGCTGTGTTGGGTCTTCGTTGTTGCGAGTGGGCTTTCTCTAGTTGTGGCGAGAGGGGGCTACTCTTCATTGTGGAGCGCGGGCTTCTCTTGCCGTGGAGCACGGGCTCTAGGCACACGGGCTCAGTAGTTGTGGCACACGGGCTCAGTAGTTGTGGCGCACGGGCTTAGTTGCCCCGCGGCATGTGGGATCTTCCCGGACCAGGGCTCAAACCCATGTCCCCTGCATTGGCAGGTGGATTCTTAACCACTGTGCCACCAGGGAAGTCCCAGACGTATAGTATCACATTCAATCCTTGCAACAGTCTTTGACATAGACGCTGCTACTCATAGATGTTATCTCCATGTATAACTCATTTTGCAAGAGAGGGAACAGAGAAGCATAACGACGGGAACAACTTGGCTACCGCTAGTGAACAGCATTACCAGGGTTCAGAACCCGGTTTACCTGATTGCTGTTTGCGAGACCCATGCCCTCTGCCCTCTGCCCCTCATAGTTAAGTGGGACCAGCTGTGCCGATGAGCCGGCCTGGCAGGATGCCATATATTTACCAAGGCACCTAGAGCAGGGCCCACCTTGATTGTTTAACTTCTGAGGGAGTTACCCCAACCACGCAAATTAGCTGCTCTAAGTGCATCATGGAAAAGGGAGACAAAAAACTCTGTTCACCTCTGGCTGCCTGATGGTACCTGCAAGGTAAGCTCTGGACCTGTGTAAACATGACATAGTCCAGGCCACAAGCCAAGCCTGCAGATAGCACCAGGAGTGACTGACCGCACAGTTAGAGTTTGGGATAACTTGTCAGCTCAGAAAAACTTTGCCTACAAACTGGTTATGCCACCCTGGTTAGGACATTAACAAAGGCCTGCTACCTACCCCACCCATGAATGTTCTCGAGTTGCCCTCTAGGAGGGTGTCAGCTCCTGCAGACTTAGGAAGAGGGAGCCCTGGTTCCTTGAGATGTTCCTTGATTAAAAATCCAGCCTGAAAAACACATTCACCCCTTGCATTTCAAAATCGTTCCAAACATATCCATCGTGTTCCTGCTTCGGTCAAACCAGACACTTTGAAGGTTTCTTTGAGGAGTGAAAATCTTAAAAGAGGACTTCCCTGGTGGCGCAGTGGTTAAGAATCTGCCTGCCAAGGCATGGGACACAGGTTCGATCCCTGGTCCAGGAGGATCCCACATGCCACGGAGCAACTAAGCCCGTGCGCCACAACTACTGAGCCTGTGCTCTAGAGCCTGCGAGCCACAACTACTGAGCCCATGTGCCACAACTACTGAAGCCCAGGCCCGCATGCCACAGCTACTGAAGCCCGTGCTCCTAGAGCCCGTGCTCCACAAGAGAAGCCACCACAATGAGAAGCCCACACACCACAACGAAGAGCAGCCCCCGCTTGCCCAACTAGAGAAAGCCTGAGTGCAGCAACGAAGACCCAACGCAGCCAAAAAACAAACAAACAAACAAAAGTCTTCAAAGAGTCTCAAGATCCTGAACAGGAACATCAAAGACATTTGTGAACACCGGACAGGGCAACAGTAGAGCAGCTTGGGCTGCCTTTCTATAGACCCAGAAAAGGGCTTTGCTTTGCTTTGCTTTGTTTTGCTTTTTCTTTCCCGAATTTCTAATACATGCATGTCCCCTCTGATTCACTTTTTCCTTTTGAAAGCTTCCTCTGGTTCCCTGTGTTCCCTTGGAAATAATAGCAACAATAATAGCAGATAATAGCAATATTGAGCAATTCTTGTGAGCCCAGAACTGGACTAAGCCTTTACACACATCCTCAGCAAGCCTGTGAGTTGGTACTAATGGGTCATTGTCCCCATTTTACAGATCAAAAAACCAAGGCCCTGGGAACCAAGTGTCAACCCAGTGCATAAGCAGAGGCGCTGGGTTTGGAACCAATATCTATCTCTAAAGCCCGTGATGCTAGCCTCTATTCTTTTCAGTCTCTCATCACTTCCTTCAGTTCTGTTTCTAAAAGCACCTAACCACATATATTATCAATTTTTTCCTATTACATATCTGTTTCATTCATTAACATGAAGTTGATCCTAACAACCACTTATTAAATAAACCCTTATATGTGTCAGGCGCTGTGCTGGTAGATCTATACGCATTTTCTCTAATCCTGCTGACAGCTCTGAGAGCTAGGTGTCAGGCACTCCATTATACAGATGAGCAAACAAGTTCAGAGAGGCTGAGTGAATGGCCCCAGGCCAAGGAACTCGTGCGTGGTGGAGCCAGTTTCGGGAATCAGGTTTGATGGGTCCAAAGCCCATGCTCTTTGTTCTGTGTCTTAACAGCTCCTACTAGTTGCCAGCTTCTCAAGGGCTGGGCTGACATTTGATGTTCTTAGTGTCCCTGAGTGGCAGGCCGTGAACTGAAGGAACTGAAAAAAAAAAGGAAGAATCAAGGGGCCAAGCCAGTCAGCTAGGTGTTCTGCTCAGAACAGACTTTAGATTTGCAAGCTGGTACAAAAACGATGGAAACGAGTTATGCATATTTCTTTTTGTTTAATGGAGCAACTGAAGAAAACTGGAAATAAAATTGAGTGTCAATCTCTCATATCCAGGATGACTAAGTCCCAGGTAGATATTTGAGCCCAGCAGATACCTGTTGAGTGAATAGATGCATGGATTCAACTGTGTCCTTGATATCACCACTCAGATATTGAATAGGCATCTCAGACTTCTTAGGTCCACAGCTAAACTCTTGGTTGTCGCCACCTCAGAACTGCTTGCCAGCCATCTCCCCATGTTCATAAACGGAGATCTATCTTTCTAGACTCTCCAGCCTTTGTGTCCCGCTTGACGCCTCTCCTTCTCTCACACCCCTACGTTAATCCAGCAGAAAATCCTATCTGCTCTACTTTCAAAATATCTCCTGAAATCTGACTTTTCAGCTCTCCTACTGCTGCTGCTTTGGTCCAAGCCACCATCACCTCTCACCTGGGATATACCAGTAGCCTCCCCACTGCTCTCTCTGGGAGCCCTCCTTCCTCTCCCCTCTGGTTTATTCTCCACTTGGCAGCCAGAGGAGACCCCTCTAAAACCCAAGCCAGATCGTGTTACTCATCTTCTCAAAACTGAGTGGCACGCGTCCACCTCAGGACATTTGCCCAGCAGTTCCCTCTGCTTGCAATTCTCTGCCTCCAGAAACCTGTGGCCTCTCCCGTTGCGGAGTACAGGCTCCGGACGTGCTGGCTTAGCGGCCATGGCTCACGGGCGCAAACACTCCACGGCATGTGGGATCTTCCCGGACCGGGGCACGAACCCACGTCCCTTGCATCGGCAGGCGGACTCTCAACCACTGCGCCACTAGGGAAGCCCCCTCATCCCCTTTTTGATGAGCCTTCTCTATCTTTTATAGAGCAGAACCCTCTCTACTTCCTAGCACCCAGAATTCTTCCTTAACTTGCTTTATTTTCCACCATAGCCATACTCTATTTGTATCTCTAGAATGTCTGTTATCATATACTAGCATTTAAGCCTCACAAGAAAAGGAACTGTCTGTCTCAGCTGAATTCTCAGCATCTAGAACAACGTCTGGCAGGCGGTAAATATTTGTTCAATGAATGAATGAATGAAAGCCTATCAGACTATGGTTTCCTTTCACTCTTTGGAACGTGTAGGGAAGAGTCCAGAAAGGTACTATTTCCCAGACCAAAGTTGTCCAATTGAACTTTCTGTGATCATGGAAACAGTCTACATCTGTGCTTTCCGATACAGCGGCCACCAGCCATGTGTATTTATGGAGCACTTGAAACGCGGCTACTGCAACTGGGAAACTATTTGCTTTTAATTCATAGACTTGCATTTTTAGAGTGGTTTTAGGTTAACAGAAAAACCAAGCAGAACCTACCAAGAAGGGACTGCATGTTCAATTTTATTTTGTTCTGGTTCACTTAAATAGCCATACGTGGTTCGTGGCTACGTATGTCATGAGCAGGGCAGACTTAGACGGACCCGGGGAAGTAAAGCCCTGTCCTGCCCTCACCGCCCCATGTAGAGTCAGTCCCACAAGGGGATCTGGTGGGCAGCCCCGGGAAGGCCTGCAAAGGGTTTTCCCTGGAAGGATTCGCCAAAGCCCCAAAGGCTGCTTCAGGCCTCCAAGCAACAAAGTTTGCAGATCAGTCTTGAGGAAAGAGGGAAGTAGACAGCACAGCGAATCAAAACGTTCGCTGAAGACGTGAGGATGGCAAACAAAAAAGCTCCCCCCCCACCACCCCCCGCCCCCCTGCTGGCCCTCTGGTGTTCCTGTGAGCTTCTGTTGAATCAGCTCCTGGGGTCTTGGGTCTGAGTCACCTCCCGTCCACCACCTCGTCCCCCTCCCACTTCTCTGTGCTTCTCTCTTTATCTCTCTCGTTATCCTCAGGGCCCCCAGTCTGCCCCTTCTGTTTCACATCCATCCTTCACAGCCGTCTCCAGCTGGGCCAAGGGCTACGCTGGGTCCTTCTGCCCATTCTTCCCTTCCCAAACTTGCTCTGTCACCTGGCTCTTCATCTCCGTAACAACCGGGAAAACAAGTATCCTCCAGAGGCGACAAAAAAAATTTTTTTTTCTGATGGGTGAAATGGAAAAAGAGGACTGGGAACAGAGTTCAAAAGCGAAAAAAAAAAAGGAGATAACCCTTGCCAACAAATAAACAGAGACCTTTCTAGGGAAGAGCGAAGGGACTTGGAGCTGCCGGTAATTAGCAGCTACCACAGCCCAAAACAAAATCAGATTTTCAATCCTTGCAGCATTGTTGCCATAGAGATGGGATCCAAGATCCGCCAGGCTGTCCTCCTAAAACGATTCCTTCCCTGACCATGCCCACATCAGAAGAAGCCCTTCCATGCTCCTTGGCGGGATGGACAGTACCCAGGACCCCACCGCGAATCCAAAGAGTGCAGGCATGGGAGGGAAACAGACCCAGTAGGAAAAATTCCAAACGGTCTCATGCCAGACATGTCAGCTTCTCACGAGACACAGCAGGGGAAGGATTCAGCCAAGTAGGACTTAGGGACTTTCTATTATATGGATGCATGTGCTGGCCATCAGAGGCTGCCACTGATCACTTTGATTCTTTCCATTCATTTTCATTCTTTTTTCTCTACACACTAAAAAAATAAAATACTCAGAGATACAGAGAAATTGGTGGTACCAGAGGCGGAGGGTGGGGAAAATGGGTGAAGGTGATTAAAAGGTGCAAACTTCCAGTTATAAAATAAATAAACCCTGGGGATGAAACGTATAGCATAGTGATGTTGATGATGCTGTCTATTGGGAGAGGTACAAAATAGGTGAAGGGGATTAAGAGGCACAAACTACTAGGTATAAAATAAGTAAGTTACAAGGTAGTAATGTACAGCACAGGGAATCAATAGTTTATAATAACTTTGTATGGAGCGTAATCTGTAAAAATATCAAATTACCATGTTGTACACCTGAAATTAATATAGCATTGTATGAAGTCAATTATACTTCAATTAAAAGATTAAAATTTAAAAAATAATACTGTATATTGTATATCAGAAAGTTGCTAAGAGAGTAGATATTAAAAGTTCTCGTCACAAGAAAAAAAAGTGTAACCATGTGTGGTGATGGCTAACTAGACTTACTGCCTACTTGGTGAAACTGTGGACTTAACTAGCCTACATTTTGTAATATATACGTACATTGAATCACTATGCTGTACACCTGAAGCTAATATAAGGTTATATTTCAATTATATACAGTATTTTTTAAATTTTTAATGAAAAAGACGACTTAAAAAAGATAGGTAGCTAAGAAAAAATAATAAGGTTCCAATCATATTGTTCTGATAGTTTTGCTTTCTGGTTTTTTTACCCATTTCATATTAGAAAGTAAACATGGTCACATGTTATCTATCCTTTGCATAGCTGTGTCTGTCAGTCATGATCCAGGCTGGAGACAGAAAGCCCATTACTTATTCTAATAGAAAGAATTTAACAGAAGGAGTTTTTAACTAGGTAGTAGAGAAGAGGTTATGTATCGTGTTACTTGTGCCATCTCTAGAAGGTAATTAGCTTACTGTCTGTTACCCCAAAGTTTCTTCACTTACCATCCGTAGGATGGAGGCAAAGCGTCCTCTCCAATCTGAATCATCCTGTAGAATTTCCCACTCCCTGATAGCTGATGAATTGTCCACACTAGACTACAAGCTCCTTTGGGGGCAGAACCTATATCCATTTTGGTCACCATGGTATCCCCAATTCCTAGCATGAGGTGGGGCACATAGTTGCTGTACAACAAATATTTTTTTGAAGACAAAAATGAATGAGCTAGTGAATAAAGCAGAAACTAACACACCATTGTAAGGCAATTATACTCCAATAAATATGTTAAAAAAATGAATGAGTTAGTGAGTAAATGAGTGAACGAGTGATTGGATGGATGAATAGATGGGTGGATGGGTAGATTAATGGATGGATACATGGATGCATGGATACATGGATGGACAGATGATGAGCATTCCATTTAGAGAAGCAGTAAATTAAAGTCTAGCCTGGTCACCCTCTCAATTCTCAGGGTAACTTTTCATTTTCCCTGACTTGAGGCAAAGAACATCTAAATCAAGGAACAACTAAGATATTCCCCAACCACCTCCCAAAATAGAAATATCCTTTCCAAGGAAGAACTGGCCTGTGGGTCCCACAGCACTGTTTTCTACTGCTGAGGTTTAACTAGTTCTCTCCAGGAAAGATAATCCTCTGATTTCATACTACAAAAAGAAGCAGATATGATCATACATATGCTGGGAAAGCCAAAAGAAAAGCAGATATCCAGTAGTAACAGATGCTTTCTGTTTTATCTCTTTTTCCCAAACCCAAAAGGAAGAAAATAGAGGAGGAGGCTGAAAGAGAGAGAGAGCGAGGAACACAGCAAGGGAGGAAGAGTGAAGAAGAAAAGAGAGAAGACAGCTGCCACTCTCTGAGGGCTTTCTAGATGTCGTGTGCTGTATGCATGTTTCGTCATTTATTCATTCAGCAAACACTTATTGAGCTAGGCAGTCTCCTAAGGCACTGGGGACACAGCGGTGAAAACTATAATCTTACCTTCACAGGGCTTACATTCTAGTGGGAAAAGCCGACTGAACTCCACAAAGATTTGAGCCCAGACAGCTACATTTTAAGTGTGGAGTGCCACGCTTCAAACAGGAGAAAACCAAAGCTCAGAAAAGTTAAGCAACTTTCGGGGGCAATTATCAAAACCTTTACAGATGAATTATACTTAAGAAGAAAAAAATAGCATGGATGCATAAATGAAGGGAGAATGAATTAATGTCCCCTCTCTCATTAAATAGAACAAGGTCACTTTATGGCTCCCAGACACTTCTTGCAATAATCCATCCCTGTTAAACCTACACTGGGACGGTAGGGGACTTCATACATTCAAAATAAATCCGTACCACTGTGAGCTGTGGCTTGGCTCCCCAGAGATCAACACATTTCCTCTGATCAATGTAGAGTCAATCACATTTTTGAGTGTTTTCATATGAAATAATTAGCATCAACAAAATGACATGGAGATTTATTCTTCAGCCAGGCCTTCTCCACATGCTAATGAAATCTTTACACAGTGTGTTAACTGTGCTTATTAGCTAGGCAAATCCTAAACTGTCCTGCCTGAGGGAGGTCAAAATGACCCAGACAGAAGCTGGGATCAAAAGACTGATTTCCACCTCAGCCTTTAAGCTTCCCAGGCTGAACCAGAATGTTCTAACTCTCTCAAAACCCTCAAACCAAAAACCTCTTTTTCCATTTCAACAGATGGCTCTACTTCTCTCTCACAGTGTATTCACTTTGTCATCAAATCCTGCCCATCCTTCCCCCAAAATACTTCTTGAAAGCGTCCACTTCTCTATAAGTCAACCGTCAACTCCTGGTCTGAGCCACCATGGCTCCTTACCTAGCCACCCAAGGGGACTCCCTACTGTGTGTTTTGAAAAGCAAATTTCATCAAGCTCACCATTTCCAATTTTTCACTGATGTCCCAGAGGCCCCAGTATAAGTGCCAGAAACTGTTCCATGGCCGCTGTGGGCCTGTAGAACATGGCCTAGGCTAACCTTTGCCTCACTTCTCAGAGGCTTATTGCTCTCATGTTCAATCCAGCCACTGGCCTGCTTGTCCTCCCTCCAGTGTTCAGACTCTCTTTATTTCATCCCCTTTACACACATGGCTCTCTGTACCTGGAATAAATTCTTGACCCTCTTTGTATCAGTTAGCTATGCTGCATAACAAATTATCAAAAACTTAGTGGCTTAAAACAAAAATACATTTAATATCTCACGATCACTGTGGATCAAGCATCTGGACCTGGCTTAGCTGAGTCCTCTGCTTTGGGTCTCTCATCAGGTTACAATCCAGTTGTCACCCAGGGCTGAATTCTCATCCGAAAGCTCAACTAGGGAATGATCCACTTCCAAACCCACTGGGGTGTTGTTGGGGCTCAGTTCCTTGCTGGCTGTTGGGAGGAGGGTGCTCCCAATTCCCTGTCACGTGGACCCCTTCAACATGGTCATTTCATCTACATGCAAGCCAAGAAGGCAAAAGAGACAATCTGCTTGCAGGACAGAAGTTGCAGTCTTCTGTTAAGTAATCATGGAAGTGACATTGCATCTCCATTGCCTTATTCTATTAGTCGTAGCAAGTCACAGGTCCTGCCCACACTCAAGGGGAGAGGATCACTCAGGGCGTGAACATCAGGGGGCAAGGATCATGGGGGACACTGCAGGCATCTGTCTGCACATCCCTCCTTTAGCGGGACAAAATGTTATTTTCCCTCCAAGCTTTGCTTACATGTCACTTCTTTAGCTTCCAACAAAAACTGCTTCCCTCCATACGTGCCCATGCAGTGGTCTGCATTTTAATTAAGTTACACCCATGCACTTTTAATGGCTTGCTTCGTGACCATCTTCACCATTAACCTGTTCAGTTCCATAAGGGCAGGGCAAATATCTGCTCGTAGCTGCAGACCCAGAGTCTAGCTCAGAGATTACCCGGCTTGTTGTGATGCTCAGTAAATGTGTTTGTTTTTTTTTTTTGCGGTACGCGGGACTCTCACTGTCGCGGCCTCTCCCGTTGCGGAGCACAGGCTCCGGACGCGCAGGCTCGGCGGCCATGGCTCACGGGCCCGGCCGCTCCGCGGCACGTGGGATCTTCCCGGACCGGGGCACGAACCCGCGTCCCCTGCATCGGCAGGCGGACTCTCAACCACTGCGCCACCAGGGAAGCCCAGTAAATGTATTTTTGAATGAATGAATGACCAAAGAGAAGTATTGTGAGTGCACCCTTGTCCCAAACTGGGCAACTTACAAAACTACCCAGACCCTCACATGTTGACCTGCCTCCTCAATATCTCTGCCTGATCTTATTCTCCCTGCTCCCTTATCAATACTGGGGTGAAAGGAGATCCTGAAAAACTTTAGGGACTTTCCAAAGTAACACTGCTTACCCTGGGTAACCACCCATGCTCCATCCTAAGATGCCTATTCTTTCCTACTCAGTGATGTTTACTCATCCCATAAATCCAAAGGAAGACTGAACCCATGGTGAACTTACCATATTAGTTCAGGAAGAAGAGAGCAGGCTGGAGAGGGAGCTAGTGTGCCAAGGACCATATTGTGTCAATACTTGTGAAATCTTTCAAGGTCAGGATTTATATCCCCATTTTTCAGATAGGGAAACAGGCTTACAAAGAGGAAGTGAATTTCCCAGTGATGTGCTGGCAAACTGGTGTGAGGGAGCTGGATTCTAGTGTGTGCTGATTTTCTTTTCTTTTCTTTTCTTTTAATAAATTTATTTATTTATTTATTTTCGGCTGTGTTGGGTCTTCATTTTTGCGTGCGGGCTTTCTCTAGTTGCCGTGAGCGGGGGCTACTCTTTGCTGCGGTGTGCGGTCTTCTCATTGCAGTGGCTTCTCTTTGTTGCAGAGCACTGGCTCTAGGTACGCGGGCTTCAGGAGCTGTGGCACGTGGGCTCAGTAGTTGTGGCGCATGGGCTTAGCTGCTCCACGGAGTGGGGGATCTTCCCAGACCAGGGCTCGAACCTGTGTCCCCTGCATTGGCAGGCGGATTCTTAACCACTGTGCCACCAGGGAAGTCTCAATGTGCTGATTTTCTTGATGAGCGTATTCTCACCTGGACAATCTCAAGCCACCCTCAGTTTAACAACTAGCTCACAAAATTCCTGAATGCTTGTCAATTGGCCTTTGCAAGCCCATGAGTGCTGGCTCCAGGTCACCACTGCACCTCCTCAGGAACAGGCCAGGGGTTCCGTTTTCTTTCTGTCATCTCTCACCTTCCACCAGATAAAAACGCCACTGAAATATTGGGTTGGCCACAAAGTTTGTTTGGGGTTTTCTGTAGCATTTTAAGGGGAAAAAAAATGAATAAACTTTTTGGCCAACCCAATATTAAGCTCCTGGAAGTTGAGGCTTTGTCCAGCCCAGAGCCTTGCTGGAGGGAAATGCTCAGTAAGTAGCGGTTGTGTCATTGTGATTGGAATTTTCAAGGGCAGCCCAAGAGGAGCCAGATCACCTCCCTGACAGAGGATAAATGAGGATGCTGCAGAGGAAATACAGGAGGGACTGGAGAGCTCCCCTGGTGACAGCCTAGGAGGCAGGAGCCCGTGGAAATGGCCCTTCTCTGACTAAAGCAGCTGAGCAGGAAAGTGAGTAAACCAGGGTGACGCCAGCTTGGTCGGGGGCTGGGGGGCATACCTCTCGCCTTTCTGCCCTCCTGGCTCCTGCTGCTTCGGAGCTGTTGCTCAGCAGATGGATTTGTGACTTGGAATCTTGGGAGTACCAGAGAGAAAGCTGGTGTCTGACAGGTGTGCAAAGCTCCAGAGAGAAAGAGCTACCTGAGACCAGCACTGAGCAGGATTTTGGAGAGCGCCCGAGTCTTTGCTCGTTCATTCAATAATCACCTATTAAAGGTTTTGCTGTAGGCAGAGTGAAATAGTGATAAGCTAGACAAAAGTAGTTCTTGACCTCATGGAGTTTACTGTCTGGTGGGAGAGAAAGAGGGAAATAAAGCGTAACATCAAGATACTTCTGATTCCTGCTAACCAAGCGGGGAGAAAGGAAGGAGACATCTAATCCGATCTATACATATAGCTTCCTGGAGGAAGTGACATTCAAGGTAAAGCCAGTCTTTCTGAGGCCAAAAGAGGGGAAGGGACACGCCTACTGTGTCTGATTCTGTGTACCTAACCCCATGTTATCAGCCTTGCCTTTCTTTATCAGATAAAGAAAAGTCTCTTTTCTTAGCCGTTGCTGTACACCAAACTACCCACTACTTAGAGGCATCAAGCAACAACACTCTTGTTAGGTCTCATGATTTCCCAGGTCAAGAATGTGAGTGGGGCTCAGCTAGGTGGTTTTCTGGCCCTGTGTGGTATTGATGGATGGCACTCTGTTAAATCAGCAGGAGAATGGGCCGGTCTGGAGAGTCCAAGTCTTTTATCCGTGACTGGTGATTTAGCAGGGATGAATGGAAGGCCAAGTTCATCTGGGATGGTTGACTGAAGGCCTGGACATGGCCTCTCCACATGGCAGTCTCAGGGGTGTCGGATGTCATGTATAGTGGCTCAGAGCTCCCAGAGAGAGTATAACAAGATCCAGGGAGTGAGGCTTCCAAATTCTTGAGACTTGAGCCTGAAATCTGGCACAGCATCTCCCCCACTGTATTCTATCCGTAAACAGTTACAGAGCCTTCCCAGAATCCATGGGAGGAAACAGAGATTCTATCTCTCCACGGGAGAAACATTAAAGAATTTGAAGACAATGTTTGAAAATAATAAGACTCACAAGAAGTTACAAAAGAGTACAGAGAGTTCCTTGTACTCCTCACCCAGCTTCCCCCAGTGATAATATCTTACATGACCAGAGTGTATTGTCAAGACCAGGAAATTGACTGCAGTGCTTATTAATTCAGGTACAGACCTTATTCAGATTTCACCAGTTTTCACATGTGCTCCTGCATGTGGGTATCTATGTGTGTGTGTGTGTGTGTGTGCGTGTGTATTGTGTGCAGAATCCCATGAATTATCATCACATGTATGACGTTGAGTAACGATCATCTTCGTCAAAATATGGAACTGTTCCATCTCTACGAAGAGCTTCCCTCATTTGGACAACTTTAATCCACTGCGAGGTCTAAACGTTGAGATCAGTTTGATACTTCTCAGTGTGAAGCCCGACTCTCCTATTTAAAAGTGACTCATCACTGATCCTCAATTTCTTTATCTGTAAAATGAGTCAACAATACTAAACCTAGGGTTTGCAGTGGGAATTCAGTGAGAGAATTCAATAGAAATCAGGAAGCCCAACTCACAGATTTGACTTCAAATCCCAATTTCCTGCTTCCCCACCTTTGCAAACGTGGGGGGACGACCTTCCGTTCAGTTCAGTTCAGTTCGTCAGTAAAATTGGAATAAAACAGCACCACACGTTGTAAGAATGTGTTGATGATTATGGGGGACGATGGGGGTAAGACCCTCAGCCCATCACCTGCCAGAGAGAACCTCTAAGATTCTCTGCCTGCTGTTCAGCTGTATCTTTCGACTTATTTATAATTCTGGCACCTCGAAGAGTTTGTATATTTACATACTAGGCTTTGTGGTAAATTGGTTTTGGTTGGTTGTGTAATAGGTTAGGTAAAACCTTACATTGACTCTTAGCAGGGTATTGTCTAAAAGAATCCTTTTTGTTTCTTCAGGTGTTTTTGTTTTTTTTTTGTTTTTTTTTTTTAGTTTTTAAAAAAATATTTATTGGAGTATAGTTGCTTTACAATGTTGTATTAGTTTCTCCTGTACAGCAAAGTGAATCAGCTGTACGTGTACACATATCCCCTCTTTTTTAGATTTCCTTCCCATTTAGGTCACCACAGAGCACTGAGTAGAGTTCCCTGTGCTCTACAGCAGGTTCTCATTAGTTATCTATTTTATACAAAGTGGTGTATATATGTCAATCCCAATCTCCCAATTCATCCCACCTCCCCCTAAAGAATCCATTTTTAAAACAATTCAAACCATCCTTCTCTCATTACTCTGAATAATTACAGACCACGAAAAATAACAGTCCCCAAAAGGGTTATAACCTGACTAGAGAAAACCCAACGTGAAAAATTCAACCATCCAATTTTCACACATCTTTAGTGAAGACGCTCTCTATGGATCTGGGTTCTGAGTAGCCCAATCTCTTACTTCCCTGCAATGTGACCTCAGGAAATATGAAGACGGAAAACAAAAGCAATTTCCCTCCTAAGACAAAAGAATTATGATTCTTTGTCTTGATGTTGGCATCTTCTCGTGCTCTAGAATTCCTTTTCAGCTCCCTGACATTTCCCTTCTCTTCTCGGACAGTTTTCAGCCTGAATGCATTTCTGAAATGGAGAATCACTGGATCTGCAATCAAAGCAGAATCTCACTGAGATCACAAACAATGTGTCTCGGTCTGCAAAGTCTCAAGGTCTCAGGGCTGCCTCCTTTTTCTCGCCCATGGTCTGCTGCCTCTTTCTCTTACACGACCATGTCCCTGCTACAGTCCACGTGTGTGTTCCTGGCAGTGTGCAGACTTAGAAACATGGCACTTGTATGGCTTTACTTAGGGAGGATATAAACTGAAACAGCCCCATTGCATGACTTTAAAAAAAAAAAAAAGCTTCTGGGAGTCTGCAATGTACCCAGGCGACATTGGACAGAAATTAAATTATGACCATTTTGAAGGAAACATGAGCGTTCTTTTGTTCATCTACCCTTTGAGGGAGCCTTGCCCCTCAGCTGGGTGAAACCTCTGGCCCCTTTCCGAGAACATCGCAAACTCTTCTTTGTACGTATTTCCTGGAGAAAACACACAGGTGTCTGTTTTCCCTCAGCCTCGAAACAGCATCCAGTGACAGTGAGAAACCCCATGTGCATCCCGAATCCACCCCCCAGCCTCAGTAGCTGGGGACGCTCGTCCTACTTTTGCACATTTGTTCACATTCAGGGCCACCTCTACTTTACTTTATAGTTAAAAAGGAAACAACCATTCTGACGCTGTCTCTGAGGACTTCTGGAGAGATGGGTCAGTGCAGTAAGATCTCTAAAATAGCGCATCTCAAAATTTCATGCACACGTAGACCTTCTGGGGATCTTGTTTAAATGCAGATTCTAACTCTGTAGGTCTGTAGGCAGGCTCTGCGATTCTGCATTTTATGGGCTGGCTTATCAATATGACACTGCAGCTGTTGGTCTGGGGACCACACTGAGTACAAGATTCTAGGGCAGTTCAATGATGAAACATTGGGAGAAAACTCTGAGGTCCCTCACAGGCATTTTCTCATTAGAAACCTTATCTCCTGAATGTCAAGAGTGTTTGGGGTAAAGCTTTAGAATCCATCGTAGCCAATTTTTAGTCTCCGACTGCCTCAGAGTGAGCAACTCGGTCACACTCAGTCTATAGTCTTCTGAGTTCTGAAGGCACCACTGAT
This sequence comes from Neophocaena asiaeorientalis asiaeorientalis, assembly GCF_003031525.2. NCBI lineage: Eukaryota > Metazoa > Chordata > Mammalia > Artiodactyla > Phocoenidae > Neophocaena > Neophocaena asiaeorientalis. Next base: position 415,443 of record NW_020172781.1, on the reverse strand, counting down.
GGAGAAAGAGGCAAAGCCAGACAGAAAACCAAAGACAATTCTTTTACGTATTAGTTCTCCTATGGCTGCCATAACCAACTATCACAAACTTATTAGCTTAAAACAACACAATGTCGTTGTCTTATAGTTCTGGAAGTCACAAGTCTGAAAATAGGTTTCACTGGGCTAAAAGTCAAGACATCAGAAGAGCTACGTTCCTTCTGACCTAGGGGGGAATCCATTGTTTTGCCTTTTCCAGCTTCTCGTGGCCACCAGCATTCCTTAGCTTATGGCCCCTTCCTCCGTCTTCAAAGCCAACTGCATAGTAGTTAAAGAGAGAGATCAAGTCTGCTGTTGTCATCCCTTCTCCTTCTCCGACTCTGACACTCTTGTTTCCCTCTTATCTCTCCATCTCAAAATAATCACATCTATGGAGGCCCTTCTGCCATGTAAGGTAATGTGGTCACATGTTTCAGGGCTTAGGATGTGGACCTATTTGGGGAGCCATTATTCTACCTACTACATCTTATATCCATTCATGAATCTAGGTGGAATAATCTCACCCTGAATAGAACTGAGGTGCAGACAGGTTCTCCAGGAGGTACTCTTAAGATGTCGATTTCAGGGATGCTGAGAAACATCTTTCTCCAAAGCTAGAAACTCCTTCATAGACCATGTTCTTTGGTGTAAGTCGTGTGGTAGATTATAGTTTCCAAAGATGGCCATGACAACATCTCCCATCCCATATGCTCTTATACAGTGTGACCTTGCCAGCCTCCCATCCAGAATTGGGGGTCTATGCTTCCCCCCTCCCTGAATCTTGGTGGGCTATGACTGTCTTTGACAAATAGCGTCCAGTAAAGTATGGCAGAAGTGGAACTGTGTGACTTCAGAGGTTAGGTCCTAAGAAGCAATACAGCTTCCATCTTGTCCATTGGGGCACTCATGCTAGAACCTTGAGACATCATTCAAGAACGCTGAGGCTGCTATACTGTGAGGAAAGCCGGGCCACATGGAGTGTCCACATATAGGTACTGCGTGAAGGCACTTCGAAATGTGCCCAGGCCCCAGCTACAGAGTCACTGCCAGCCCTTAAACTCTTCCAGCTAAGGTCTCAGACATGGAGCAGAGACAAGCTGTCTGCACTGTCCCCTGTCCAAATCCTGACCCACAGAATCTGTTACATAGTAAAATGGTTGATCTATGTCCCAATTTTCATGGCAGCACTGTTTACAATAGCCAAGACATGGAAGAAACCTAAATGTCCATCAACAGATGAGTGGATGAAGATGTGGTACATATATACAATGGAATATTATTCAGTACCCTTTGACCAACACTTCCCTGTTTTCCCCTCCACCCAGCCATTTGGTAACCACATTTCTAACTCTCTGCTTCTATACATTTGACTATTTTAGATTGCTGATGTAAGTAATGTAGTATTTGTTCTTCTGTGTCTGGCTTATTTCATTTAGCATCATATCCTCAAGGTTCATCCATGTTGTCACAAATGATAGTACTTCCTTCTTTTTAAAGGCTGAATAATATTCCATCGTGTGTAAATACCACAATTTCTTTATCTATTCCTCCATCAATGGACATTTAAGTTGCTTCCCCATCTTGGCTATTGTGAATGGTGCTGTAAGGAACATTGAAATGCAGATAGCCCTGGGAGATCCCGATTTCAGTTTCTTTGGTTATAGTCCCAGAAGTGAGATTGCTGGATCATATTGTAGCTCTATGATTAATTTTTTGAGGAACCTCCGTACTGTTTTCCACAGTGGCTGCACCAGTTTACATTCCCACTAACGATGTACAAGGGTTCCCTTTTCTCCACATCCTCACTAACACTTGTGATTTTCTTCCTCTGTTTTTGATAATAGCCATCCTGACAGGTGTGAGATGATATCTCTTTGTGGTTTTCCCTGATGATTAGTGATGCTGGGCACATTTTCACATACCTGTTGGCCATTTACATGTCTTCTTTGGAGAAATATCTTTTCAGTCCCTCGGCCCACTTCAAAAATTATTTGTTTTATTGCTGTTGAGTGGTAGGAGTTTATATATTGTGTCTATTAACCCTTTATCAGATATATGGTTTGCAAATATTTTCTTCCATTATGTAGGCTGCGTTTAATTTTTTTTGACAGTTTCCTTTGCTGTGTGAGAAGCTTTTTATTTAATCTAATCCCACGTGTCTATTTTTCCTTTTGTTGGACTGTGCTTTTGGCATGATATCCAAGAAAGCATTGCCAAGACCAATATTAAGAAGCTTTTCGCCTATGTTTTCTCCTAGGAATTTTATAGTTTCTAGCAATTCCAGTCTTAGGTATGTAGCTAACAGAAATGAATGCACCAAGAGACAGGGAGAAGAATATTCATGGTGACACTAGTCACAATAACTCCAAACCCAAATGTCCATCAACAGTAGAATCAATCAATAAATCATGATATAATCCTACAATAATCAACAATAAACAAACAGCTTCACAGACAGCAGAAATGAAGCTCACACACAGTTTCAAGTAAAAGAAACCAGCTACAAGAGAGTAGTTTCATTTATATAAAGTCCAGAAACAGTCAAACTCATCTTTGGTGTTAAAAGTCAAGATAGGGATCACCTTGGGAGAAGGGATAAAGTATGGTGACTGGAAGGGCACAGAAAGGAGAGGGCTGGGGGGCATGGCAATGTTCTATTTCTTGGCCTGGGTGTGGTCGGATGGGTGTTTACCCTGTGATTTCATTGAGCTGTTTGTTTAAGTTTTGTGGATTTTTTTTTTCTATAGATATCCTATAATTCAGAAAAAGGTTTTAAAAAATCAGAAGGCCCCCATCTTTGCTGCCATCTGACTTAACGGGCAACGCCCTCCTTGCAGCCGCAGCTGGGGGCACTGTTTGCCTTCGCATGGGGAGGGTAAGTGCTCTGAAGCCCCGCCATCAGACCTCCCTCTTTGGGCCCAGCCACTCTGATACCTCCGGTTGGCCTCAGGCCAGCTTCCTCTACTCCCGGGGTCCTTTGTGCTTCTCAGGTGGAAGTGTTTTCCCAGCATGCTCCCCACCCCTCAGCCAGAGGCCTGGGGGGTCTGGGTTTTGTTTCCTCAGCGACACCCTTCCCTGTGGGCTGCTTCAAATGAATCCTGTGGAAGACAGAGAAATGAGAGAGTATTTAAAATGTCAGTGGCAGATCCTGAGATACACAGCTGGGTAAATAGAGCCAGCGGAGATGTTTTTATTAGTGGCTTTACGGTTACAGTCTCTTAAGTTATGGATTTCATGTGGGAGGTGGGACAGGCAAAGAGGACTAAGGGTCTTCCATCCATTTCTGGACCTGCTGGGACCAAAGCATCTGATGTCCTCAGATCTGAGGGGAGCTCCATCAGTTTTGGGGGGCTCTCGTCATTTTAGAAAATGTAAGCCTTTGCATTATCCCTCTACAAAGAAGTTTCCCTCCCAGAGGTGGAAGCTTAAAGCTCCCTCTCTCTTGAATTTCTCTAAGAAGCTTCACTCCTCCGGAAGAGTTGATATCAGATTGTTTCTCTGGCAGAACATGGTTAGTTTTCAAACGGGAAATAGGAAAGGCCAGTATAGCCACTCGGATCAAGTGTCATGGTCAATGTCCTCACAGGAACCAGAAATGAGTGCCGTCTCTGTAATTAAAATGTCCAGAGTGATTATTTCACGATCACTCATTACGTGAGTCAGAAAGACCAGAGTTCATATTCAAGTTTAACGACTTGTTAGCTACATGACCATGGGGAAATTATTTAAGCTTCTGTCTCTTCCTCTCTAAAAGATAAATAAAATAATACCTTCTTCACAGCACAGGTTAACTGTTAGATACTATCAGTGTTAGAATATGTTTTCCCAACAAAACCATTATCTTAAGTAGCAACATTCCTATGTTCATTGCAGCATTATTCATAACATCTAAGGTATGGAAACAACCTAAGTGCCCATCGCCAGATGAGTAGATCAAGAAAATGTGATACATATATATAATGTAATATTAAATATAATGTAATATATATATAATACATATATATGTAATGTAATATTATTCAGCCTTAAAAAAAGAAGGAAGTCTTGTCATTTGTAACAACATGGATGAACCTGGAGGGCATTATGCTAAGTGAAATAAGCGAGAAAGACAAATACTGCGTGGTATCACTTACATATGGAATCTTAAAAAAAAGAAAAAGTCAAACTAGAAATAGAGAGTAGAAAAGTGGTTGCCAGGGACTGGGGGGTGGGGGAAATAGGGAGATGCTGGTAAAAAGGTACAAACTTTCAGTTATAAGATGAATAAGGTCCGAGGATTTAATGTATAAAATGGTGACTAGAGTTGATAACGCTATATCAAATAATTGAATTTGCTAAGAGAGCAGAAATTAAATGTTCTCACAAACACACACACACACAAAACAGGAAAGATAAATATGTGAGGTGATAGATGTGTTAAATAACCCAATGGGGTGAATCCTTTCACAACGTATACATATATCAAATCATCACGTTCTACGGTTTAAATACCTTATAATTTTATTAGTCAGTTATACTTCAACAAAGCTTAAAAAATAATGTCTTCTTAGAAGACATAATATTTGAGCATTGCCTTGAAGGAGTATAATAATACAAATAGTTCAGGGCATTCTAGTTATTTTTACTGCTTAACAATCTACCTCAAACAGAATGGCACAAAACAATAATCACCTTATTCTGCTCATATATTCTGTGAGTCAAGAATCTGGACAGGGCGCAGAGCAGGTGGATGGTCTCTGCTTCACTGTCTAGAGTCAGCTGGGAAGACTTGAACAGCTGGGACTAGAAAATCTGCTTCTAAGTGTCTAGTGTCTTGGCAGGGATGGCTGGAAGGCTGGGTTAAGACACAACCGTTATCTGAAGTGCCTACCAGCACCTGACCCAATATGGTGGCCTCAGTGTAGTTAGACTTCTTTCCCAGTGGCTAGTGTTCCAGTGAAGAAAGCACAAGTTGCCTTGCCTTTTATGATGTAGCCCCAGAAGTCACATGGTGTCACTTCTGCCATACTCTATTGGTCAAAGCAGTCACAAGCCCACCCAGATTCAATTGGAAGGGTCTTAGACTTCATTTCCTCATGGGAAGAGTGTCAAAATATTTGTGGCTCCCCCTCCCTTTTCTTGGTAAACTACCACAGAGTTTACTCTGTGCCGGGTCTCTAGCTAAGTTCTCACTACCCAGGGTGTCATTTGATCTTCACAATAAGCCAATGAAGCTAGCATTATCATCTTTATTTTAGACAAGGAAACTGAGGTGACAGAAGTGGTTTCTGGTCCAAGGGCAAACAGCCAGTCATTTGAACCCACATCTGTCTGAACCACGTTATTTGATTTTAGAAGCACTGTTCTCATTAATCTCATGAATATTGAATTCCTTCCATAAATAAGAGGTAGATAAGATGATAGATAGATAGATAGGTAGGGATAGGTGCGAACCCTAAGTCGAACAGAGTTGAAGCTCAAGTTCCTAAGGGACTATAGGACTCTTGCGAGCCTGACTCTACATTAGCTCTCTGAGAGAAAGAGAGTTCTTAGGAACCTGAAAGAATACAAATATCCCTCTGATAGCCACCTAAGAACACTGACAAAAGCCTCCTAGGTGGAATCTATAAGATGCGGAACATCTGGCTACTTCCAAATATTTGGGTGATGGACTACCATATTTTGGCCAACTTTTCTTCCATTTGTTTGATAAACACAGCTGGCTTGGAAGTGAGTAGTGGAATCTAAATGCCAGGAGAGCCCTTAGAGATTTTCTCATCCAAATCCCCCCTTTATACAAATGAAGGGACATATATACCCATAGAAAGCAAGGGGCTTGGACAAAGTTAACAACCAAGTGGCTCTGGCATCTTTATTTCAACATGACTTGAATAGAATCTATCCTGATTTAAGTAAGATGTATCTTAGGATCCAAGAATCTACCTCCAGGAAAAATCTTACACATACCTTTATAGTGTAGGTTGCAGTGGAGAGGAATTGGAAATAACCTAGGTGCCCAGCTCTAGGGGAATGATAGAGAAAATGTGGGGAGTGCATACTGCGCATTGAGTAGAAACAAATAAAAATATAAAATGTATGTATACATTTTAACATATTCATATAGCAACAAGGAGAGTTTTTAAAACATAATGTTGAGTAAACAAATTAAGTAACAAAATGAAATTGGTACCTTACCGATTTTATGTAAAATAAGTAGATGCAAAAACTCACTATATGTTTTTAAAGGAAAAATATTTAAGGATGTATTTTAGACATATGAAAGTGAATGCCTTTAGATGCCTTTAGTGGGAGAGGGAGACACAAAATGGGGATTGGAATGAAGACGGAAAATACAGCGCATACAATACAATGCCGTGAGGTGAGGGGGTGTTTTGCATATACTAAGTTGATAATATGCTATCAAAAAAGGAGCATAGGGCTTCCCCGGTGGCGCAGTGGTTGAGAGTCCGCCTGCCGATGCAGGGGACACGGGTTCGCGCCCCGGTCCGGGAAGATCCCACATGCCGCGGAGCGGCTGGGCCCGTGAGCCATGGCCGCTGAGCCTGCGTGTCCGGAGCCTGTGCTCCGCAACGGGAGACGCCGCGACAGTGAGAGGCCCGCGTACCGCAAAAAAA